>NC_036860.1:74715672-74767447 GCF_002910315.2 Salvelinus sp. IW2-2015
AAAAATATAATTTCTGAGCTGTGGTATGGTGATCTATGACCAGTGTATAAGCAGTCTTACATGATCGTGTGGTATGAGGGGTGTAGACTGACCTGTAGTGGTTGAGGGTGTAGACTGACCTGTAGGTGGGAGTTGTAGACTGACCTGTAGGTGGTGTGAGGTGTAGACTGACCTGAGGTGGTGAGGATGGTAGACATAGCGGGCCAGTGGTGTGAGGGGTGTAGACTGACCTGTAGGTGGTGTGAGGCATGTAGACTGACCTGTAGGTGGTGTGAGGGGGGTAGACTGACCTGTAGGTGGTGTGAGGGGTGTAGACGTAGCGTGCAGGGAACTCCAGCACCTCCTTGGTGGGGCGCACCCTCGGGTCAGGGTAGGGCTTGACATGAAGCAGCTCAGGAGACAGGCAGTAGTGAGGAGAGTCTGGGGCAGGAGAGATGTCTATCTTCAACTGGGCTACGGACAGACGGAGCAGAAAGAGAGAAAAACAAGGTTACACTAGTAAACATAAAATATGTTCTCTATTCAGCCTGTAGAATTTGTGCAGGTGATTACATATAAACATTTGTATGTGTGTGCTGCGCATGTCAGCCAGAAACTTGTAGAGGTCTTCATCAATCAGCCTGTCCCCCTCCTATAGGTACCTGTGACAGGTCTCAGTCTGCGTAGGACAGAGGATGGTCTGCGCATGTCTGCCAGAAACTTGTAGAGGTCTTCATCACTCAGCCGGTCCCCCTCCTACAGATACACAGAGATCATAGTATATCGGCACACAGACACATTTGAGACAGGTTACAGTGACTATAACAAGTATTCATATCCCATGGATTTCTTCACATTTTATTGTTATAAAGTGGGAATTAAAATAGAGAAAATACTCTGCAATGTCAAAGTAGAAGATAAAATCGTATACAAATATAAATTATGAAAAATATATCTTGATTAAATCAGTATTCACCCTGAGTCAACACATGTCAGAAACACCTTTGGCAGCAATTACAGTCTCTAAGAGCTTTGCACATCTTGGTTGTGAAATATTTGCCCATTATTCTTTTCCAATTTCTTCAAGCTAATTGCTAGACAGCACTTTTGTTTTCACATTACATTTCACAAACATTACATTTTCGAGGAGATTTAAAGGGAGAGTACAAGATTTTGGCAAGCAAGCCATTAAACTCTGTTTTAAAATCACAATTGGCCTCATGGTGAAAACCCTGAGTGGTTTCCTTCCTCTCCAGCAACTCAGTTAGGAAGGATGCCTGTATCTTTGAAGTGACTGAGTGTTTTGATACACCATCCAAAGTGTAATTAACAACTGAATATCCCTCTTTGTGGTTGAATCTGTGCTTGAAATTCACTACGTGACTAAGGGACCTTACAGATAATAGTATGTGTGGGGTACAGAGATGAGGTTGTCAATCAGAAATCATGTTAAACACTATTATTGCACACAGAGTGAGTCCATGCCACTTATTATATGATTTGTTAAGCACATTTTTACTCCTGAAATTATTTAATCTTGCCATAATAAAGGGGGTGAATACTTAGATAACCAAGTCATTTTATTTATTTGTCAACATTTATAACATTTCAATCCCAATTTGTAATGCAACAAAATGTTTTTAAAAATCCTGGTTGGATGAATACTTATCACACCTGGATAGCACAAACACACAACATTCTGACTGACCTGTTTGAAGAAGTTGGTGACTGTGAGAGTGGCTGGACGGAAGGTGGCAAAGTTGCACATGTCCTCTCCTACACTCATCCGCTCAAACCCTTTCTTCTTTCTCTCGTTCCATGTTCCATGGCCTTTCCGCTCTGACNAGGTGGCAAAGTTGCACATGTCCTCTCCTACACTCATCCGCTCAAACCCTTTCTTCTTTCTCTCGTTCCATGTTCCATGGCCTTTCCGCTCTGACCAAAAGACAAGTCATCCGTTTAGAGATTAAATAACAATTATTACATACTTATTATGAAATTATGACACTTTTGTTTTTTCACTATTCAACAAGAAAGTTGTCTGAGGGTGACTGATGTAAGGAATTCCAACATGTATTTCGATGTGTATATTAAGAGAGAATCTGTCAGTCCCTCCAAGATTCTGCGATTCTGCGATCGCATAGTTCGATACAAAATCAACCAATCAGCGCATATTATGCGAGAGCTCTCAATTTTGACCAATTCCCGCACTTTTAGCGCATAAAAGGGTCCAATCAAAAGCCGTTTCTTACATTTTTACCAATTACTGCACTGTTACCGTGGAAAATGGCCCAATCCAACCACACGTCAACAAAGTTTTTCCCCCCTGGCCTGTCAGCGTATTCACGTGCAAAGATGATGGGTGATTGTTGATGGCTGACAGGTAGTACAATGAACAGAATTCAATCTCATTTGCCAACAAAAATAACAGCTAACGACAGAAAGTCAACAATCAACCGTCACTTTGAATCAGCAAAGCATATGAGAATGTCAGAACAGTTCCCACAGCAGCGGCAGATCACCATGACTGAAGTGGTAGCAGGGAAGACTGTGGCAAGCGCTGAACAAATCAAAGTGAGTGTCGTTTTACTCCGCTAACCTTGGCTTTAGTAGGGTGGTCGGCACTCTGCTCTCCACAGTCTGTCTATGGAGAGCGCTGCTCAAAGCACTGAGTGCAATTTGTCAGCATTGCCGTTTTAAACTCTCTGTAAAACTTAATACGGATTACGAAAGCACCATCTTTCTGGATTTAAAAAAAATTGAATAATAATCAACCACAACTCATATTTTTACGTGTTCTGTTCTTTATCTCCCTTACGACCATTTCAGGAAAAACAATCACAATCTCAAGAATTTTGAAGACAAGTTAATAGAAAGAAATATCGATCTTCAAATTGAAAGGGATTGATCAGCTTTCTATCTTTTTTTTTTTTTTTAAAGAGAGGGAGAGAATGAGTAGAAATGGGAGGTGCGTCTCGTATTGATAGCAAGCCCTAAGCCTGATGGAGAAGAGAGGTGTGTGTGAGTGGATTATGACAGAGCTGTTTGTTCAGGAAAATAAACAGAATTGAGCACTTTAGATGTTTAATTGTTTTTGTATTAAGTATTCTACTTAAAAATCGTCCTAAAACTGAGCACATATGACTTATTGCTTTATATGAAATTAACGTGAAAAGAAAACGCCTCAAAATGTATCGCAGAATTTCAGAAAAGCTGCCGCAAAATCAAGCATTTTTGTCCGCAGAAATCCCAAAAGAATGTTGCGAAATCCTGGAGGGACTGATCTGTGTATGTGCTTGACATCCTAACTGTGATTAAACCAGGGGGCATTTGGTAGAGGTCAGAGGTCATAACTACCAGAGTCAGAGTCAGGGTCAGAGCGCTCCAGCCCGCCCACACTGCTGACGATGTTGACCAGGTGGATGGCTGTCCAGGCAAAGGGCATCCTGTACCTCCCCAGCCTGCTACACGACGTCTCCGCCTGCAGACGCAGCTTCTCCAGCTTCTCCTTGTGCTAAACAGANGTCCAGGCAAAGGGCATCCTGTACCTCCCCAGCCTGCTACACGACGTCTCCGCCTGCAGACGCAGCTTCTCCAGCTTCTCCTTGTGCTAAACAGAGAGAGACAGACTGACTGGTGGCGACTGTAAACCTGGATAGGAGCTTGCTCTATCAAGGGCCTTGAGAAAAGGCCTTTGCAAGGTGATACTGTAATATTTATATAATGTTTCAGAGTTTGTTGGACATTGAGCTTCAGAATAGGGAATTGCAAATATTGCAGTTGTCTGACTAGACAGAATTGAGAAATGCTGATGGCTACCCTGCTGGACAGAGTCCCATGTGCATGACCCCATGCACGCATGCAAAGAAAAGACCAATAGAAGATAGATACTATGAACTTACTGTTACCTTTGATGAGTCCGACTCTTTCATGACCATGTAGGGTTCACAGGATTCCCCTATGTCTCCCTGCTGAAGGACTTTCTCCAGCTGAAACACACACACACACACAAGACACGTGTGTAACAGTGAACATCGCTGACCTGACCATTATTTGCAAATGGTGCACACATCGTGCATGCACACACATTTCTAACGCAATATATGAAATGCAAATATTGGATGCATCCTCAGAATAACTAATGTCACATTCACTAGTTAAAGACAAATAGGTCGTTGCACTTCACTGTCACCTATGTGGCAAAGCTTACAGAACTTTATCTAAAGTAAATAAGTGATATAATGCAGCCATGATAAGGTATTGCAAAGTCACTTGGCATGAATCATTCTGGTGGCTGAAGGATATTCCACTGATTTGTCTGGGATGGTCTGCTCAAATACAGTTTACACAGCAAATTGGCCAGTGTTACCTTGTATTGACTTTTCTGTGTTACATAAGAACCCCAGTGTTGGTGTTAATACCCACAGTGTTGGTGTTAATACCCAGTGTTCTACTGCAGGTAGATTTTTGGAATTGTTTGTTTCAATTGATTGATTAATTAGTCTTATGCTACACTAATCTAATCTGTTAGTTGGATTTATTGCACCCGTTACTGAAATGATTGTTCCGGTTTAGATGGTTTAGGTAGTCTCACATCTTAGTCCTCCTGACCATGGCAGTCATTCTGAATGCAGGTTGTGGGTGAAAACATTTCAAAATGTTGGATATCTCCACTCTAGCTGGATTCCAATGGAAATTACACCACTTTGCAAGCCAGCATAATTTGACTTGCAAATAAAACGCAAAGAATACAAAGGAAAGTTTTACATCTTCCTAAGTCTGAGGGTGGTTTTAACCTTCCAGACATGGAATTGTATCAACTCGCCACACAAGTCTTCTACTTGCGACATACATGCACTAAAGAGGAACAATGGGTACATATTGAAGATGCGCATGCTCATCCCCTGAATCTTTCATGTGTCTATTTTCAAAGGATAAAGCTGAGAACATTAAAGCAGCAATACGTAGATTTTTGGGCAACCCAACCTAATTCACATAGAAAAGTGTGTTGTAGATCTGTCATTCTCATTGAAAGCAACTCTAAGAAGCGGTAGATCGGTTCTATGTGCGTTATTTCTATGCCTCCCGTTCTTAAGTTTCGTTTTTGCGTATATTACTCTCAGTTTTATACACCAGCTTCAAACAGCTGAAAATACTATATTTCTGGTTATGGAAAATATATTTCACAGCGTTTTAGATGGTACAATGATTCTCTACACTATACTTGTTTGTTTTGCCACAAATTGAAATTATGCGAACTTTTAGAATTTTTGCAACCAGGAAACAACTTCATAATTAAAAACACTATAACAATATAGAAGAAATTTAAATATATTCTACAAGAACCAATATCACTATTTAAAAACACAATCCTATGGAAAAATCTTTGGATGGCTTTTCAGAATTAACTGATAAATTGGTCCACATAGAAAACTAAATGCATAGAAACCGTAAATGACTTGGTAATAGGAGATACATGTATTTCCATTACAGAATTAAAAAGCAATTTTGGACTGACCAGTGTAGATATTTTCAAATACAACTTTAGTTTATTATCACAAAGTTTCGATTTGAAATCATTTGGACATCAGAGCAATCTTGAGGGAATCCTATTTGAGTCAGAAATTGATATTAATATGATAGGTAAGATATACAAAACCCTGCAGAGAGCCTATCCAAAATATAAATGATATTGGCACAAGATGGAGTGAATTTTGGAACATAACTAAATTACAGTTCATGAAAATGTACGCTTAATCCAGTATAAACTAATGTATAGAATTTACTATAGAAGAGACAAAATTCACAAATTCTACAGTACAACGGCAGAGTAATTTCTTAATTATACAACGGGTGGGTCTAATCCTGAATGCTGATTGGTTAAAACGGCATTCAAGCCGGTGTCTATTCCACAAGTTGCCACCGGCTAAATCTATGACATCAAAATACCTTTATACTCTGTTCCATCTGACTGCGCAATCCACTGTCTGATCAGCCCAGCCAGGCAACTAATAAACTTGATCTCCACTATAAAAAGCATCTAGACATGATCTCATATTTCTTTTAGACTAACATTTCATTTTCAACAGCAGAGATTTGTATAAACCTTGCTGTCTGTCTCTCCGACATTTGCAACATTGTTTTAATATTTAAAATTAGATCTCCTGCTGTCCCATAGTAATGAATGAGTCGGGACGAGACAGACACGCAGGCAGCGTTTCTATGCCAGTTGAATCAGCTGGCATCATTTTTATGGATATTTACAAAAAAAGGTCAATTGAAAAAAGGTCAAACGAAACGCAGCTAGTTTGCAGTCTTTCCAGCTTCAGTTTGAAGTGGTTGTGTAAGCTGTGTTGTTGGCTAGCTCCTCTGAACAACAGTGTCCTGATGAGTGAGCACATTTTCTATGCCTGGCGAATTTGCGCATCATTAGGTCATTGTTATGGATGTATCTACAATAAATGGTCACTAGAAAACAGCTTAAACAAATGCAGCTACTTTGTTGTTATTCTGGCTGCACTTTTTTGACATGACTACAAGTTAGCCGTAGTTGGCTAGCTAGAAAGCAAGCAAGCAAGGGATAAGAACGTTGCCAGCCAGTATGGCAATAGAACATTTATAACAAACGACTGGGTCGCATTCAAAGATACAATGTTGTTGATGTTTGTGTGCGTCTGTACGCTGTCGTTTGTATGTGTATGTTTTGTAAAAAAATATATATATATCGTACCAATTTTTGTTTTTGACTTGCAGGCCTGACGTGGCCTGTAAACCATGAGTTGCACTGTATTAGGGTAAAACTAGGCCCTCAAAATAAGGCTCATAAAATATGTATTGTCTTGTCTTAAAGAATATAATTTTAATGATAACATATTCACTCGGGATCTCACTTAGTGAAGGCTACAGGACTGAAAATGAATGAATGCAACAGCCATGTCTCTGTCACTAACAAATACAGTCATGGGTGGTAACTCTACAACTCACATGAAAGGTAAGGCACACTGTGAAATATGCAAATAAGGCTTTACACTAAGCAAAGTGTTAATTTCACACTTAAAAGTGTGGACCCGTATTGACACTGGAAGATTGTTAAATTTAACACTCTGTGTTTATTTAACAGTGGAGAATTTGCTGTGTAATTCAGTTCACACCTAAAAAACATTGTGGAAGGTGGATAGAAGATAAAAGACTTTGTATCATTAAAAAGGTTCACATGGACAGGACTAGGGGTTTTCTCCTGAACATGTGACCAGACCAAGAAAAAGTCCTACAGAGAGTCAGTAGTTTGTAATGTGACGTAGAGCCTCCTTTGATTCTCTGTATGTACCCCCTCCTGGTGGCCCTATGCCCAGTACCTTGATGACCAGGAAGATGTCTGCAGAGGGGTACGTGATGGAGAAGATGGCTGAGCGGGCCAGGGTGGAGATGGCTGTGTGGGGCGTGTGGAGACGAAGCAAACCCTTCATCTGATCTGAGTTCAGGTCAAAGTGGAAGTCCTCTGAGATCTGAGAGAGGGAGGGAGGGAGATGAGGAAATGTACATCAAGGGATATTAATTAAGTTTTGACTCAGATTTAAAGCACAAGACCTTTGAGGCATACTGAGAGCTAGAATAATGTAATCAGTCAAAGCATGAGCTCAGCATGACATAAGCATAATATGATAATTCAAAAATAAACATGCTGTATATGTACCCAGTCTAAACATTTCTAGAAAACTCATGGGTACCTTTTTCTTTTCCTTGACATCATAGAGAGCAAGAGTCCCAAATATTGGCTCAATTTCTATTTCAAATCTGTAGGGGGTACAAAAAGCACAACYTGTGTTTGGATGAGAAGYAAATATGATTGATAAATTAATAAAATGCCAAAATGTATTTACTATTGTGCTYACCTGAYCRGTGACTCAGCACTTTACATTAGTGTGAAAAGGYTATAAGTGAAAGAGTGACCGASAAGGATCATTTTAGGAACGATAAGGACAGASAGATGGTCACTCACTTGAGGGACAGACACTTGACCATGATCCTCTGACCACAGTGTTCTTTGGGGACCTCTGGGACAGAACATCTCTCCACAGCCTCATCCTGTCAGACAACACACATAGCCGTGAGAAGATAAACACGACAGCAGCATTTACACAGCCAGACGCCATGGCAACGTTGACAGACACCACAGTAGTGTGTACACAGACATAACGAAAGAGGGAGAGAGCATGAGAAGGAGACAAATGGTATACCGGTATTGACGCACGGACCGGGTATGGGCGTTTACTTTACCTTCTATACGGTATTTGAATGTTTTGTTTGTTAAATTTGATACGCCGGTTGTAACGTCCATTTTTATAGTTTACTCCGCTACTTGAGTCATTTCTCCCCGCAGCTTTCCACACAGACCTAGCCCCTCCCCCTGTCACTCATGGAGCGCATTTGTTGTTCTTCGACCACAAGACACTTCAGTCTGCATTGTGTTCAGTGTTCAGTCTGCATTGTGTTCAGTGTTCAGTCTGCATTGTGTTCAGTGTTCAGTCTGCATTGTCAACGCAGCACATGCAAAAAAAATCTAATAAAATGTTATTGATAACATCTAATAACATGTTATTGATCACATACACATACTTAGCAGATGTTATTGCAGGCGTAGCGAAATGCTTACAATGACAATGTTGATGACAACGATGTGGTTTTCTATTTGCTTCTTAATATAAATGAACTAGTGTTCCAGAATTACACTGTTAGTTTGTGTTTCTTACATTTGCAAACAGCTCGTTTGTCTTTTCTAAGCAAGTTGGGCCTAAATTGTGTTAGTTGCTAATGCTAATCACTAGTTAGCTGGCTAATAAAATGTAGTGAGTCAGAACAAACGTAATTAGCTATACAGTCTGATAATACCAGTGATGGTGTAGACCTAAATCAGCATGTTGTCTGTGCAACAGTATCTTCTAAATCAAAGAGGAATAACCGAAGCATGAATGTTAGCTACATGAAGTAGCTAAAAGAAAATGTTCAACGTAGCCAAAGATTATAGGGTCCCCTAGGAAACAATTATCAACACTTTGGTTTCTACTCTGTCACAATAACTCCTCCCTGGCATTTTCATTCAAACAACACTGTATTCAAAGTGCCAACTATCATATTCTAACTACAGAATTAGAATAATCATTCTATTTCCATGATTCCAACAGTTCCCAAGTGGCGCAGCGGTCTAAGGCACTGCATCTCAGTGCAAGAGGCGTCACTACAGTCCCTGGTACGAATCCAGGCTGTATCACATCCGGCCGCGATTGGGAGTCCCATACGGCAGCGCACAATTGGCCCAGGGTCGTCCGGGTTTGGCCCGGGGTAGGCCGTCATTGTAAATAAGAATTTGTTCTTAACTGACTTGCCTAGTTAAAAAAATATATATTAACATAACATTTTTTTAAAGTTCACACAAGTGCAATTGCAACATTTTGTAAAAAATAAGGCATAGATTGTTTGCCCATATCATGCAGCCCTATGTGGTTGTGTGGAAATGATCTCAAATGAGCGCAGAAATTGATGGAAATAAATGTTGGTTGAAGTTGAATAGAACAGTATAAAACAATCAGAATGGAGAAAGACTCATTGAAATCACTTAGAATGTACAGTGCATTTGGAGAGTATCCACACCCCTTGACTTTTGTTACGTTACAGCCTCGTTCTAAAATTTATTAAATTCCTCATTAATCTACACACAATACCCCATAATGACAAAGCAAAATCAGATGTTTTTACTTTTTATCAATTTATAAAAAATAAAAATCACACTTACATACAGTTGACGTCGGAAGTTTAAATACACTTAGGTTGGAGTCATTAAAACTTGTTTTTCAACCACTCCACAAATTTCTGGTTAAAAAAACTATAGGTTTTGGC
The DNA here is from genome assembly GCF_002910315.2 of Salvelinus sp. IW2-2015. Classification (NCBI taxonomy): domain Eukaryota; kingdom Metazoa; phylum Chordata; class Actinopteri; order Salmoniformes; family Salmonidae; genus Salvelinus; species Salvelinus sp. IW2-2015. The sequence continues at coordinate 74,725,546 of NC_036860.1, forward strand.
AAGTCGGTTAGGACATCTACTTTGTGCATGACACAAGTAATTTTCCCAACAATTGTTTACAGACAGATTATTTCACTTATAATTGACTGTATCACAATTCCAGTGAGTCAGAAGTTTACATACACTAAGTAGACTCTGCCTTTAAACAGCTTGGAAAAATTCCAGAAAAATGATGTCATGGCTTTAGAAGCTTCTGATAGGCTAATTGACATCATTTGAGTCAATTGGTGTGGATTTATTTCAAGGCCTACCTTCAAACTCAGTGCCTCTTTGCTTGACATCATGGAAAAATCTAAAGTAAACAGACAAGACCTCAGAAAAAAAAATTGTAGACTTCCACAAGTCTGGTTCATCCTTGGGAGCAATTTCCAAGCGCCTGAAGGTACCACGTTCATCTGTACAAACAATAGTACGCAAGTATAAACACCATGGGACCACGCAGCCGTCATACAGCTCAGGAAGGAGACGCGTTCTGTCTCTTAGAGATGAACGTATTTTGGTGCGAAAAGTGCAAATCAATCCCAGAACAACAGCAAAGGACCTTGTGAAAATGCTGGAGGAAACACGTACAAAAGTATCTATATCCACAGTAAAACGAGTCCTATATCGACATTACCTGAAAGGCTGCTCAGCAAGGAAGAAGCCACTGCTCCAAAATCGCCATAAATAAAGCCAGACTACGGTTTGCAACTGCACATGGGGACAAAGATCATACTTTTTGGAGAAATGTCCTCTGGTCAGATGAAACAAAAATAGAACCGTTTGGCCATAATGACCATTGTTATGTTTGGAGGAAAAAGGGGGAGGCTTGCAAGCCGAGGTACACCATCCCAAATGTGAAGCACGGGGGTGGCAGCATCATGTTGTGGGGGTGCTTTGCTGCAGGAGGGACTGGTGCACTTCACAAAATAGATGGCTTCATGAGGAAGGAAAAGTAGAGGGATATATTGAAGCAACATCACAAGACATCAGTCAGGAAGTTAAAGCTTGGTCACAAATGGGTCTTCTAAATGGACAATGACCCCAAGCATACTTCCAAAGTTGTGGCAAACTGGCTTAAGGACAACAAAGTCAAGGTATTGTAGTGGCCATTACAAAGCCCTGACCTCAATCCCATAGAACATTTGTGGGCAGAACTGAAAAAGCGTGTACGAGCAAGGAGGCCTACAAACCTGACCCAGTTACACCAGGTCTGTCAGGAGGAATGGGCAAAAATTCACCCAACTTATTGTGGGAAGCTTGTGGAAGGCTACCCGAAACGTTTGACCCAAGTTAAACAATTTTTAAAGGCAATGCTACCAAATACTAATTGAGTGTATGTAAACTTCTGACCCACTGGGAATGTGATTAAAGAAATAAAAGCTTAAATAAAACACTCTCTACTATTATTCTGACACTTCACATTCTTACAAAAAAGTGGTGATCCTAACTGACCTAAGACAGGGAATTTTTCCTAGGATTAAATGTCAGAAATCTGAAAAACTTAGTTCAAATGTATTTGGCTAAGGTGTATGCAAACTTCCGACTTCAACTGTAAGTATTCAAACCCTTTACTCAGTACTATGTTGAAGCAACTTTACAGCTCGAGTCTTCTTGGGTATGACACTAGAAGCTTGGCATACGTGTTTTTGGGGAGTGTCTCCCATTCTTCTCTCCAGATCCGCTCTGTCAGGTTTGATAGAGAGTGTTCCTGCACAGCTATTTTCAGGGCTCTCCAGAGATGTTCGATCAGATTGAAGTACGGGCTCTGGGTAGGCCACTCAAGGACATTCAAAGGCTTGTCCCGAAGCCACTCCTGCATTGTCTTGGCTGTGTGCTTAGGGTCGTTGTCCTGTTGGAAGGTGAACCTTTGCCCCAGTCTGAGGTCCTGAGCAGGCATTCATCAAGGATCCTTCTGTACTTTGCTCCGTTCATCTTTCCCTCATTCCTGACTAGTCTCCCAGTACCTGCCGCTGAAAAACATCCCCACATCATGACGCTGCCACCACCATGCTTCACTGTAGGGATGGTGCCAGGTTTCCTCCAGTTGTGACGCTTGGCATTCAGTCCAAAGTGTTCAATCTTGGTTTCATCAGACCAGAGAATATTGTTTATCATGGTCCAAGAGTCTTGTAGGTGCCTTTTGGCAAGCTCCGTCTGGCCAGCCTGCCATAAAGGCCTGATTGGTGAAGTGCTGCAAAGATGGTTGTCCTTCTGGAAGATTCTGCGATCTCCACAGAGGAACTCTGGAGCTCTGTCAGAAGGACCATCAGGTTCTTGGTCACCTCCCTGACCAAGGCCTTTCTCCCCCGATTGCTCAGTTTGGCCGGATGGCCAGCTATAGGAAAAGTCTTGGTGGTTCCAAACTTCTTCCATTTAAGAATGATGAAGGCCACTGTGTTCTTGGGGACCTAAAATGTTACAGAAATTGTTTGGTACCCTTCCCCAGATCCGCGCCTCGACAATCCTGTCCCGGAGCTCTAAGGACAATTCCTTCGACCTCATGGCTTGACACTGTCAACTGTGGGACCTTATATAGACAGGTGTGTGCGTTTCCAAATCATGTCCAATCAATTGAATTTACCATATGGGGACTCCAATCAAGTTGTAGAAACATCTCAAGGATGATCAATGGAAACAGGATGCACCTGAGCTCAATTTCTAGTCTTATAGAAAAGGGTCTTAATACTTATGTAAATAAGGTATTTATTATTTTTATTTTTAATACACTTGCAAAAAAACAACTTTTCTTTGTCATTATGGGTTATTGTGTGTAAATTGATGAGGAACATATATATATATATTTTTAATCCATTTTAGAATAAGGTTGTAACGTAACAAAATGTGTAAAAAGTGAAGGGGTCTGAATACTTTCCGAATGAACTGTATGTGTTGCCACCCTAGGGTCACGCACTACTCAAAGCAAATGTAGAACTTTTATTACTCAAAAACATAATATAACATCAAATACCCTAAAAACATACATTTTACAAATACCTTAACATTATATTTTGGCCATATCGCCCAGCCCTAGAGGCAAGATACGCAAACAGATGGTCACATGGCTGTGGAGAAGGCCATGGTATTGTACATCCACTTCATTGATGTGGTTCAATGTCTATGGTGGAACTGCCTGAATTTTAGAAAAATAATCTATATGTAATTAACTTTGATTTTTTTTTTTATATATAATTAAGTTTTGATATAGTTTCCGTAACTTTCTATTTTATAGCTATATCATTCTATACAAAGTCGGCTAGCACTTTAGCAACACATGCTGACAGACAACTGAGCCGAACAAAAGTGAATAGTGTATGGATGATAATATTATTATTATTTGGGACAGACCTCGTCGGGAGGAGGGAAGAGCCCCAGCAGGTCAGAGTGGCGCCCCTGCAGGCGGGCCTCAGCGTTGCGGCGGTCCATGTCCTCTGCAGCCGTGCGCTCTAGCACCGAGGGCAGCAGGGCGTCCGGCGACGAGTTCTTCAGGTCAAAAATACTGGAGGCCCAGCTACCCCGGGGTGTGTCATCCAGAGAGACTGACCGCCGCTTAGCATCGTCCTGGTCATCCTGGCGGTCAGTGGCCGCAGCCTCGTCCAGTTCAAAGGTCTGCTTAACCAGCCCTCGCTGCCTCTCCCTCTGGCGCTCAGAGTTGTGGGGGGTGTGGGTTGTACTGTAACGCTGATACCTACAGACATGACAAAATACATTATCCTCATCTTTAAATCACAGAGATAATGCACATCATGGGCACCATTGCAACCAAATCACTTGTAAATCAATGTGGATAAAGGAATGGAAAAGAGGGTGGCATATGGGACACATGATAGAGGGACACTCACTTCCTCTGAATGATCAACCAGTCATCTGTGTAGACACCCAAGGCATCTCTCACTCTTGGGTCAAATGTGCTGTGGGAAAAAAACACATGAATTATATAGTATGACATAAATATTACAATGGCATAGGAAAGGTACAGGGTGTTCTGCCTGTCCAGTAGCATGATAATGCTGTGTGTCAAGAAGTCCTAGTTATGTGAGTGAGCATGTGTGTGTCAGTCTTACACTCTAGATTCTTTTCTAGGCGGGGCACAAAGGAATTCAACGCAACATCCAGGCCCGTCTCCAAAATTGCCATTTGAAACGCAATGAAGCCAAACTCTTTTAGGCAGGTGGAAACTAAGCAAGGGGACATAATGCTAGGGGAAACACTGGTGTGTGTACTGTACATAATATGTGTGTTAGTGTGACTCACTCCTCCTCGGGCAGAGGGGGCTCCAGTGTAGTACACTCTCTGTCCTGCAGGAGGAGCTCCAGGTCATCTGGGGGGAACTCCATCAGCTGTCTGAGGGGGCAAGGCTCCGCCCCAGGGGCGTGGCTACTCACATACTCCTCATAGTCCACAGGCTCCACCACCTCTGTCAGTGGCACCTGACAACCAATCAATCAATAACACACAACAATCAATACCTGAGGTGCGTTCAGTGCGCTTGAACGTTTGCGGAACAGTTTGTACGGAACGACACGTTTTCTTGAACAGACTGAGATAGGTTTGCTCCGTTCGGTGGGTGTGCCTTGAAGCAATGAGTGACATATTTAAAGGGCAGAGGTGCATTTTGAACCTCAACTGGTCGTTCAGTACAGCACCGTTTCTGTTCAATTGAACGTTTTTTTTTTATGTACTGAACGCAGCCCCGGAGAAGCATTATATTCATACACCTGAACATTCCACCAGGATCACACAAGCCACAGGCCACACTGAGATAGTGAGCAAAGAAAAGAGATGGATAATATGAGTGATCAAGCCTACGTCACCTAGTTTTGACACACTCGTTCGTATACATAGACACAGGCTCCACTTCAGTAAGAGCACTGCGGCGCTAGCCTTTTTATGCACAAATAGATGACATGCTAAGTGGTTGATGACCTCCTTAAGAAGTTGTTCGTTTCCAGAGCAGTAAATTCAACTCAACCATAGAAATTCCGGCCTCATCTTTGACCAAAAACAAGGTGATATACACACACACACTGCTACTTACAGGCTGGTGTGCTCCTCGTTTCTTGGACAGCTGAGGGGAGCCGTACTCTCTGGATACCTGCTTCCTGACCTCTGCAGCCACCGTCCTGACAGAGACAGACGGACAGGAAACGGTAGAGTTACACTCAAACAGGGGAAAAACTGTTTTTCATTCACAGCTGTATCTTCAGGAAGCCAAACAGAAACAAGTCTAGACATAATAAATACCAGAATGATTCTGGTAATCATTCTGTCAGTAGATAAAGACGGTTAACTTGAGGAGAACTGATTTGATGCCCAAACTTGCAAGCGCTAGCCTCAGATTCGTATGCAAATATGCTCCATAATCTAGATACTCGGCTAAAATCTCTCCAGCGAGGTGCCAAAAATCGAATTGCCTCCCCATTATCATGCACATGCAAATAAGCCAATTAACATAGGCTAAACAAAACCCTTGCTGCAGATAACCCAGAGTTAAACCTATTACATTTTGCTTATTGCTGCTTTAAACCATTATGAATATGTAGGCTACTCCCAGACGTAATGCTAGAAGTGTTTTATACATAATTATGTGCCTGCCTTAGATTTCATAATAGCTTTCCAGTTTTGACTTCTTATCAGATGTGAGCAGCCATGTATGCTATCCATTCTCTCCCCACTACSCAGTCCCCAGCAGCTGGTACTAGATGCAGTGCTGAATGGCAGCAGCTGTTATGAATGGGAGTCAAGCCGGATCTGTGGGAGAAGAGAGGAGCGGTGGCTGGGCCTAGTACAGAAACCAGGCAGAGAGCCATAACTCTCTCACTACCCCTGGCCTGGGCCTTTATGGACCAATAGCAAATGGGAGGCTTAGAGGGGGACACAGTCAAACTAGGCCCCCAATCATCTCAGAGACACAGCATGCAGCCGCTCTTCCACAAACTTATAACGGACTGGCCATCTCATACTCTCAGACGGTATATCTCACACAGACATGCACAGATACACACATAACGCTTCCGAAATTCCCTGGTCACGGTCGCMGTGGTCAAACTATGTCTTCATTCCACACATTAAATGCTACTGCTCTCAGCTTCAAAAGGAGACCCTCAAATGTAATTTATCCCCATGACATACTACACCCCCCCCCCAATCCCACCCCATCTCTCAGAAATAACTCTGCTACCCCAAATCACACAACCCTTTRAAGCTGGAACTCTACAACAATCTTTTGACAGAGGTGTCAGTCACAACAATGTTTGTGGAAGTGTTATTCTGCCGTTAAAATGTGCTACCTTTTCCAATCCCCACTTTAAACAGGATAAAGGAAAAGCTATCGCCTCCAAGGGTAATAAACGGAACACCCTGTCACACCCTTTCCTGCATCCTGAACCGATACAATGGACTGGCTCCCACTGYGGAGAGAGAGAGAGGACTGGACGATAACAGAGTTGGGGAGAGAGGTGAAACTGTAGCAATGATTAGGCCTAAGTTGTTGAATTCAGCACTCTACTCGGTTACTACTAAGTTAGGCTATAGCCTAGTAGTAGGTTAGCTGATACAATTTGAACTAGTAGGCTGCCAGTCAACATTCAGAGGGAACAGCACCATTCACCGTTAGCTAGGCTAACTCAATATGATAATCATGTGAGACTGAGAAATATACGTACATACCATGGTGAGTATAATAAGTATGGTTGGGCCAGTCGGAAAGTCCTAACACGAGATACAAGGTATGTGCCTGCTGTGGTGTTGTTGACTGTTTCGCACTGGACTGCTGACATTCCAACATGTCATTGAGATTTCCCTGTTGGTTTTGATGTGACATGTTCACCTGCATGTTGTGATGCTGATAGACATCTCTTATCACATATCCAGTCTGCTCTCAGGAGCCTCCAAGGGCCACTCACCCATAACATGAAGGAGGTTCTCAGATGATTCTATGAAGACTGCAAGGTGAACAGCTAGGCTAGTGATTTTATTCTGAAAGTAAGTATGTGTGTGTGTGTGTGTGTGTGTGTGTGTGTGTGTGTGTGTGTGTGTGTGTGTGTGTGTGTGTGTGTGTGTGTACACCTGCTATTAGCATATACTACCATGTATTGCCTATACCCAACCACCTTACACCACACAATCAATTGCTTAGCATGCAGTTCCCTGATCAAGGCTTTGATGAACGCAAGTATGAACTTAACTCAGCAATGGTGGAACTGGGAAATGCATCATGTCATGCAAGGTGATATTACAGCTATAGGCCTGATCTAACTCTGTGGATAATAATAAAGATACTGTTATTTCCCATAGGAAAGGGGAACTCCATCTTGCCTACTTCTGTTTTCATTGTGTATCAGAAGAACTAGACGTTTCAGTTCCATCTACAGACCTACCCCCAGGAAGAGTTCTACACAGTATGACTTGAACTAGGAGTGACAGCACAGAGGATCAAGCTGAGTTCATTTGCAGAGCAACAATATTAGTGTAACCTAACCCACGCCTTGTTATCCCACAGGTCAACGGGAAAGCGAATTCAACGGCTGYTATGACTAGATAACTACTAATTATAGTTTTATATCCGTTTTACTTMGGMCTCCTCAAGATAATGTAAAATAAAGTAATTTAGGTAACTAGTAGCCAACATGTTTGATGGCTCGAGTGTCAGCCTACTAGCAAAAGGATAGCTGTGATCTAGTTCTATGTCTGTGCAACAAAGTAACAATCGCAAGGTATGAAAAATCGTTTTCGTTTTCTAAACAATGGCAGGATGAATGATAAATTCACATTTCATTCGAAGCCCATATGCTGAACAATAGACTCCGTCTGTCTCCGTTCCTATTCAGTCTGCGCGAATTACGATCAGCGATACCCTCAAATCCTGCACTACCCGGTCTGTCCGTTATGTCACGCGAACTAGCTGTCCTACTGAGTACATACAAATTATGAGTCTCACCGATTAATTTTGTGAGCAAATGCCCTCCTCTCGTTGGTTGAAGATGCCATTTTGCGTCCCCATTTAGTGTAGTCTTCGAACTATTCTCTCTCTCTCTCTCACACACACTCCTGCACTTCGATACTGTTGTTTTCCTGCTGGAGTTCGCTTCCTTGTATCACCACGCTACGGTGCCTATCCCAGTGGTCCTCCTAGTGGTTGGGAGCAGAAATACAAGGTTGTGTTGTATGGGATCGTCCGCAGTGCATTCAAAATTCTCACCTGACCGGTTTCAGTAACGCTGTCACGCCCGAGAATGGCCCATATCCTCAACAGTTAGGGTTTCATTACAGTGTGAAAATTGAGGAAGTTTGCTGAACAGCGAGACCTACTTTAGTTCAACATGTATACCAAGTGAAAAACACAACGTCAAAGCCCGTAGGTGTGTCATCTGTTGACAGTTTGGTGGTCCTAGCTACCTGTCAAAACAAAAGCAAAACACTACAATGAATGCATAAATTCATAAATCACACTGCATATATTACAGGCCTATAATACGGATATGAATCTGCAGTATGACATTTTTTTGTTACTATGCACCCATTGGTGAATTAGGAAATCTGCAATGATGCAAGTAGGCAGGTGCAACACAGCAGGCAGGTGGCACCTGAACATGGTCAATATTTTTTTAGCTCAAGGAGGTTGAAGAGGATGGTAGGCTATCAAGCAATGCAATCAGGAGAAAAGGTTGGGTAGTGAAGTACTAGGCAGCTAGGGATTAAAAAGGTTTATAGCCTACTGTTCAACTGCTAGGCTTTTTTGAGCCAATAGACCTAGGCCTGTGTCAACCAGACAGATGACTGTGGTCTGATTACTATTTTCCTCACCCGGCGGTCAACTAATCCAATTGATGAAAAAATAATCTGCCTTTTACCAGGGAGGGAGCCATTTCATTCGTCATTTGGTTAAGTAGATCTAATCCTGTTAATTCTGTCTGGCATGCGCCTACAAGGTCTATCTAAGAGGATGTGTACTGGCCCTATAATTCAGCGGTGCTACATTGTGGTGTGCTAATTTACACCTTTTAAAGCATTGTCTACCTCAATCATGTTGTGTGCTTTAGAATACTCTTCACACTACACAAGGATAGTGTGTTCATATTTTGGATGAATATGTATTATAATCATATGCCCATCCCCTCAAAAAGTTAGTTCCGCTGGATGTATCTCTACAGCAGCATCATATGTTTACCTCACATTCATATTCATAACATGCTCAAGTATTTCAGGTTTATTCCATTATCCCCTTTTGGAGGGAGTTTATGTAATATACTGTATCACATTTCCCACGCCAGCCAGGAGGCAAAATGCTGCCTCTCCCTTCAGCAAGTGTGCTTTACTAACTGTTGACCAGCAGAGGGAGATGTTCACCATGATTGTGAAGAAAAGGGTAGGGCCCAAGCCTCTTCTCTAAGAAAGGCGGGTCTTCGGATTCATGATTCTTTCTGATTTCTGATTTCGTGGTTCATGGTGCTCAACAGAACTAGCTAGTACTGTAGTGACAGATTCTGATTGTAGCGTTATGTTGCACTGTTTCTGATTTTCTTTGTGGCCTTTCAGTATATAGACAACAAACGTTGGTCTTAAGACCCAAAGGAGATGGCCTCCTTTCAAATGGAATCCAATTACTTACAATGAAGCAAATGAAAAGGAGGTACACCAAAGTTCAGGACACAATGTGTCCCCACAGGGTTGTCCCTGATGTCTTATAGCTGGTCCATCTTTCATCTCAAATTGAAATTAGCAGGTAACACTAAATGGGAAATGAATCAATGCATTATTGTATTTACATTTGACGTTTTAGTCATTCAGCAGACACTCTTATCCAGAGTGACTTACAGTTAGTGCATTCATCTTAAGATAGCTAGGTGGGACAACCACATGTCATAGTCATTGTAAGTACATGCTTCCTCAAAGTAGCTCTCAGCAAAGTCAGAGCTAGTAAGGTAAGTATTGTTTTATGTATCTCTCTCCCTCTCTCCATCCTTCTCTCCTTCTCTTATCGATCCTTCTCCACAGGAACCACTTGTCAATTTACTGTAAAACCACTCCCTCCACTCTGTCTGCCTTCATTCCCCACCCCCATCTCCTCCATCAGTAAAGTATAACCAAATAGAGCTGCCTGCTGCAACCCTGCCCCCACCCCTCCTCACTCTCCCTCTGCCCCATGGTCCACCAATTCAGCACCAGGGAAAGCAGAGTGCCTGGCATGCTGCTGCAGGTACTCAGCTCCCGCTCTGCTCTGTCTGCAAGATGCCAGATGAATAATGGGGTGTATGGAGGTTTATGAAAAATGAGAGACAGAGATAGAGAGTGGGAGAGAGAGCGAGAGAGAGGGTTGGGGCGAGGGGGGGTGGCTGGTGTGGATAAATTAACCTTGTGTGACGGACAGAGGCTGGGGCTGTAGCAGAGGAAGGGATTTGTGTGTGCATGGAACCAGTCTCTCTCAGAGCAGAGCAGAGCAGAGCAGGGTAGCAGGCAGGCTCAGTGCTAACAGCAGGCAGGAGTCTGGGCCAGAGACCATGTTAATGAAGACAAATTAATCTCACTTTCTCTCTCTCCTCTATGTACAGTAGGTCCACTGCTTCCACTACAATGCCCACACTAGCCATTTCTCTACCATGGTTGTCCTGAGAATGAAGAACGAAGAGTATTGCCCTACAAGGCGACACATGTGCATTAGAGATTGTGAGAGCCTAGGTATTGTATTTGTAATGTATTTTCTCAGGCGGTCAAGAGTCACTGAGCCAGACAATGTAGACCACTATGAGCTTCCATCATGACAACCAGACAATGTAGACCACTATGAGCTTCCATCATGACAACCAGACAATGTAGACCACTATGAGCTTCCATCATGACAACCAGACAATGTAGATCATCATTATCCTTTTCCCCATTGGTAAGTTAGAATACATGATTAACTGGACATTTAATTGGATATTATATAAAGCATCTTGCACACTACAATGCAGCCATCATTACCATCACGCATAGAGACACTGTCCAGACAAATCTATAAATATCACACTGATGTCATATTTGGGAATTAAATGTCAGTATCCAATCAAATCAAAGTTTATTGGTCGCGTGCACAGACTTGCAGGTGTTTTAGCAGGTGCAGTGAAATGTTTATGTTACTAGCTCCAACAGTGCAGTAGAATGTCTAGAAAATACTATACAAATACACAATAATCAACAATTTAATGAAGCGCTCGTATGTTTGGCAGTGACATTGTGGTGCCCTTGCATTGTGTTTGTTCGTATAGCACTGATTAATACTGTCAGTGGACAGTACCTACGCCTGGTCTATTCTTCCCACCTCTCTAGCCTCCTTCTTTCTCTCCTCCTTAGCCCTCCTCTGTTCATCGAAGGCTTTCAATTCCTAGACCGGCACTATTGTTCGAGTTTCTGCCCCTCCCCCACAGCCGAGAGAACCCCCCCCACCCCTTCCATCCCTACTGCATTACCAAAGAACAAAAGAGAGCGTGTCAGACACCACCCACTGGATCTCTTTCACACAACAGCCCCCACCTCACTTCCAGATGGGTTTAGCTTTTTTTTCAGGGGTTTCTCGCAACCCCAAGAGTCCTTCAAAATGGATGTCACTTCCCCTCCCCCCCAGAATCCACTCCTCAGCTGCCCGTCATCCACCTGCTCGCCCACCACGCGCCCATGCCCAGAGCACGCCCCATCTCCACCCCCTCCCCTCTACCTCTCCCTATCGGCCTGGGGGGGGGGGGGGGTCCCATTAAAATCATTAACCACTTGCTCACTGTGGCCCAGCTCCAGGACATTACTTCAGCAGCCGTAAAAAGGCTTTTACCATATTAAGTGCTGAGGGAGAGAAAAGGAAGAACAAACCTCTAGTGTTTTTGCATATGAAAGCTCTCACAATTTAGCAAACCACATGTCGGGGGAAGAAAACAAACATGCGTAAAATACATGCTAAAAAGAGAGATGATTAGACATTTTAATCAATATACAGAGATTCTGTATGATTGGCTACATGTATGAAACTAAAGCAAGAAACAACAAATGCAAAGAAATTATACAAAATAAGACAGGCTCATATGTCTATAACAAGTAATAAAGCATTACACCTGTTGACTATAAGTCAAGTGTTACCAAGGATGACATAATGGTATCACCTTCCCAATCACCTTCACAAGCTGAACACTGATGATGAAGGAATTACCCATCATGACAATAGCTATAATCAATAACGTTAAAGCAAATGTGCAGTAGTATCTCTTGCTGTCCTCTACTGAGGGGCAGGCAGATGCTTATTTGATTGTGTGACTCGAAAGACATCAACACGTTGCATCTTCAGGAGATTGTTTTCTCTAACCTCTACCCCTGGACTGACCCCTGACCCTCCAGGGAGCTAGAGGAGAGGTGCAGCACTAGGCCMCATCTGCCACCCCCACCGGACAGCTGTTAGAACTTTAATGGAACTTGTTCTACCATTAAGAGGGTGGGGAAGCAGGGGGGGGGGGTCGGATAATCCCTGCTAAAATCCTTTCAAATCTGGTTAATTACTGTAGAATACAGAAATCTATATCCCCAGTTGCCAGTACACATCCCTCCACTTCTGTACTCCCACTCAGCAGATTTGGCTAATAGACAGAGAGCCATTTAACAAAGTAAATCATGATGCTAGCTAAATTATTTCAAAATGCAGTGCACTAGTACTCAGTATACACACAGAGGGTACAGGATATGTCGAACAACCTGGAGCCGTAGCTTAGCCTTCAGTATATGTTGGATGGCGTTGAAGATGTGTGTTGGGAAATTGCGGTTGAGGCGTCACACTCGCCAACCTGAGCAGCAGCAGTAGAAGCTCCACTTTCTCCTGCCTTCATTACATGCATGGCTGCTTACATCGCTGTCCCACTAACCAAGATTTATGTGGATATCCACAGTTCTACGCTCAATAATGCCTACCACAAGCCAGCCCTGTTGAAGGGTGTTTCATGGTGAAGGACATGCAGATTGTGGTACAGTATAATGCATGCAATGTGTTTACGATTCCCTCGACTGTACCCTCTATAGATTATTTTATCTGACCAAACCTTCATCCCCATTACCACCACCCCCTCCCAGTCCCTAAGGGTTCAAGCACCCAAATCAGTGTTAAAGAAAAGAGAAGAGGGCTGTGTTCCTCCCCCTACATCTGTCATAGAGAGAGAGGGAGGGGTTGTACTTGTGGGCTGTACAGGGGAACAATATCACACCATCTGTCACAAACCAACTGCTTCATCTCTGAAGGGATAAATACACCTCCTAAAAACATCTACCTTTAGATGATTACAGAGCATTAGTTTACTGGGGGCAACGGCTCCCCCAATCCCCTACAGTATACCCAGCAGACACTTTGTCTGCTTCTGCCTAACCACACCTTACCTCTAGTGTATCCATCCACCCAGCAAGCTGCACATTACACACGCACATAATAGGCTTCTCCATCATCAAAAATCTAGCCATTCTGTGCAAAAGGAACTAATTTAATTTCACAATATTCAATCATGGAATTGAAATGGTGCTCGACACAATAAGGAAATATATGGAGAGTGTTTCTAGGAGAGTGCACAGAATGGATGTGAAAGCTTGATGAAAAGGAGAGCACATTGTGCTCAGAGGTAATGTTGAAAATGTAAGATGCAATCTGTTCATAACTGAACAGGGCTCTTTCATATTGAAATGATGCTGCTGCCTCTGCTGCCTCTGATACGGGAGGGTGGGCGGGGCTGGCGGATTCTTCTTGCTTCCTTAGCCGTCGCCTCTTTGTGACGTGCCCTTTCACAGTTCACACTGTCCAACTACGCCAAAGCCCTTGTTCAGTACAGAGCACTAAATGACCCTCCTAAACAATATTGGTACAAACATGTATGTCACTGATGATTAGCCTATGACGGGCTAAAGGAGATGCTAGTAAACAACAACAACATCAACAAATCACTGCACACTGCTTCTCAACCGAACAAGACAACAGACACCCCAGAAATTTCACTATGGGGCTGGCTAACAGAATGGGTCTGTATGGAGAGAACTCAGCTAAACCTCATATCCCCTATGGGCCATATGTCTCTCTCTCACTCTCTCGCAGTAGCATGTAGCTCGAGCCGCAATCTCAGTCATTCATATTTAATTCCAGTGGAGTTTCCGGCCGGACTAATGTGCTATTGATTTCAAGTCTCCTATTACTGGAGCTGGGAGATTGGCGTGGGAGAGAGGGATGGAGAGGGACTGATGAGAGAGGGTGAGGAGAAGGGAAAGGTGGAAGATGGAGAGGAAAAAGAGAATACCGTGGGGGTGCTGTTGAGGAGCACGGACATGGAGAATCAGGATCGTATGTCTTCTCAGACTGACTGTGGTGTCTATTTTGGAGTTCTATTTCTCTCTCTCGTGAAATAATATTTTAGACCAAAGACTTCCATTAGAAACAGTGGAGGGAGAACGTTTGAGACAGTGAAAACAAAAGCGTTTTTAAAGATTATACTTTTTTTAAAGGCCTAATGCAGTTGTTTTTATATCAATATCAAATCATTTCTGGTTAACAATTAAGTACCTTACTGTAATAGATTTCCATTAAAATTGGCATATATATATATACTATTTCTCAAGCACGAATTTAGCTAGGACTGTCTGGGAGTAGTTTGAGTGGGGAAGGGGGGAACTGAAAACTAGCTGTCATTGACAGAGAGGTTTGGAACTCTCTTTGTTATTTGCTGCATGGTGATGTCATCATTGAAAGCCCAAACTCCCCGCCCATGCAAACCTACTGATTAGAAGGTCCTGTGTAGATTGTATTTTCAACCAGCAACTATCAGGAAATAACATTGACTTTTTCACACTTTTAAAGTGTTAGTTTCATCAGCTGTTGTACAATATCATATAAAACAGAATTTTGACCGCACTGGGCCTTTAAAGTCAGAACTGTTACACAATATGAAATTAACAGTGATGTGCTGAGAAACACCCACACTCTTGCGTTATTGCATTTAGTTTAGCGTCTTAGTGATGGTGTTTGTATGTGACAGATAGACAGAGGAAAAGAGAGTGGGAAAGGGAAAGAAGAAAAAGAGAGAGATTGTCTAAGAGCGTGGGTGTATTTAAGGTTTTTCCCTGATACCAACGCAGACGGGTCGAGATGAAAGATTAATAACCATCTATTATTTAACGAGGTTTAGAGTAAAACATGTTCCTTACCAGAAAGGGTGGTCGCACTCACACCCACCCACTCCACCTCCCTCTAACCCCACACACACACACACACACACACACACACACACACCACACACACACACACACACACACACACACACACACACACACACACACACAACCACACACACACACACACACCACACACACACACAACTGCACTATGACCTTTTTGAACATATAATGGGTTTGCACATTCATAATTAATGTAGACTGGCATAACACTCCTACGCATGACAAAAATTAATGCACTTACATGTTAGGAACCTACTGGCCCACATAACACAGAAGGATACACAACATCAACACTCAGGCTTGAAATCAAACACACACACACACACACACACACTCATCCAGAAGCTTGGAAAGCAGAATATAATCAAGTAAGTAAAAAGATGACAAAGAGGCATCTAAGTTCAGAGTCTTCCTCCCACCAGCCAGTCTACTCTAATAATACCCAGGAGCACACACATTGAGAAAGATAGAAGGGATGAACTAGCCAGAGAGAGAGAGAGAGAGATGAAGAAAGGGAGAGAGGAGCCCAAAGAGAAATGCCAAATAATACATGCAGGGTTGAAATTAAGCAATAGCCATTATCAACAAATGTCATTTCAAAGAGGGGCTGATTTAATTGGGATTCATTCCTAAAAGCAGTATCCCCTCAGCCTGTTTCCATGAAACCTGCTCGCCCAGAGCTCACCCCAGTAGAGGGACCACTATTTAACTGAGGCTGTCTGCTCCATCACTAACCCATCCCCAAATACACACACAGGCATGCGCAAAACACCCAGAAAACAACTCATACATGCATCATTATACATACTACGGCGTTCATAAGGCAACCAAGGGTGATAATTGAATCAAACACGGGAGAAAAATACTTGTCAGCTATTAAGATTTAAATACAATCTTATTAATGCAATGTGACCTTCATTGATGATGCAATGTAATCTTCATGTAATGAAGCGGTAATGTGTATTGTGATATATTGTAAATGTAATACTAGTACAGGAAGTGAGCACATTATGAACTTAATGCATAATTGATTCAGACTTCTGGTTGTTCTGTCATTAATGTCATTGCCATTATCYTGTGAAACTGAACACATTCCCAGTCCAGATTCCATTATTCTGTTAAAACAAAGAACTGGGATGTTTCTCAGTTAGGAGAACACCGCTAAAAGCTATTGACATTTATCAACTACAAAACATCACCAGTTTATATTAAAAAACAAACATTTGATATCCTCATGTAGGCATTTTGCACAGCACCTTTATCATTTGTAATTGTTGTTATTTATGATAATTTTCTCATTTGCAACTAGCAACAGTTATCATTAATGTGTTGATGCACTGTAGTGCCTGRTCTTGCAATTRCATTTATGGTTGATAGGAGTGTGATGTGGATACCGAATTAGAATGGTAATTGTTTAATCACAAGTACATKTTTTCAATGAATCTTAACACTGGCTTTTCTAATCCTCATATCATTTGGGGCCCAGCACTTGAATGTGAATATTCTGTTGAGTGCTTCACTCATTGGACATACCTGACARGACAAGAGAAGTGTCTGACTGATTCAATTAATAGGAGTGCCATGAAATGATCCATCTAAAAAGTGAATAGCTGAACTAGCCTTCAGGTTCTCTTCTATGAAATRGATGCAGAAATAAACAGTATAGTCAATGGCAATCTCATTTTAGTATAAACTGACTGCATAGAAATGTATCTCCTACGAATGCAGAAAAACTACAGCATTCTATTTTCACCACCTAAGAGAGCAATTGATATATATCACATGAATATTGTATTTCAGAATCTGTGAACTTTACATACATATTAATAAGCTGCTCAAAATGTATACATTTCTCCCAGTGCCACCAAATATGCATTCTATARGGTTTCTGCAGACATCAAATCAGCACATTAAGCCAGCTATATGASTTAGAACAATAGAATGCCTGAGGGCTCCTTCAGAATCCCAACCCATGCAACAGGATTCCTAATCACCTCTACTGGCGAGAAGGGCCCCTAGAAATAAGAAAATAATCAGTAGAACAACAAAAGGTTTTCAGGCTAAAAGCAATGCTTGATCCTTTAATTCAGAGAGCTGTACAATAGGTGCTTGAGGTGCCCTCTCCTCCTACCCACAGGGAGGATTCAGCTGCAGCCTGCCCTGCTGCCAWCCAGGGRCTTCTAATGAGGGACCGCAATTAAGCCTGTTTATTCACACTAAGTGTGAYCTGCAAATGCCAGGGGCTGCAGTCAGTTAAAAGACCTGGGCGCCTTTGTGTCACAAGAGCCGCTTTTATTCAGCAAACAAAGCAGAAAACACAACACACAAGCACCTAATGACAAAATCTGCCTCTCTAGCAGACACTCACATACAGTACATAGGCTAACCACTTTACGCCTTTTCAACAACCAACACACACACCACACACACACACACACACACACACACACACACACACACACACACACACACACACACACACACACACACACACACACACACACACACACACACACACACACAATACAGTACATACTGAATAGAGTCAGTGCTTGACAGAACAGTGAACAGTGGGGGCGGGGTTAAGACAGACTGACAGCGGGCCCATCTCTATCCTCTTATTAACCGCTTAGAGTGCTTTCCTCATGAATATTCATCTCCGCTAATATCATCCAAGCTCTGAGCTGAGCTGGCTACTTATGTAAGGCAATTATGTAAAATATCAGACAGGGACACATTCACAAACTGGCTGGGCTGGGGGAGAGAGCTGCAGGACAAGGACAGAGAGAGGAAGAGAGGTACACGAGAGAGAGAGAGAGGGTGGGATGGAGGGAGTGGAACAAACAGAGAGGGAGGGAGCGAGAGGCAAAGAGCAGGAAGCTACGATACAATTATGTGGTGAATTAACATCTATTTCAACTCAGTGGAGCAGCTAAGATCAGCCTAGAGCAGCAGGCTTTAGACTAGTCTTGTTGTGTTCAGGCCAGGACCTGTAACCCACAAATACTATGGCCTACAACTGGAAAGTAGTATTGCTGACAACACTGTTTCATTACATTTACATTCGTTTCAGTATCTAGTCTAAATGTATATAGACATAGAAAACGTACATTACACATCTATAAGCATATTCGTAAACATCCGCGGACTACTGTAGCTACATAAGGCATTATCACTCTCACACACACACACCACACACAACAACACACACACACACACACACACACACACACAACACACACACACACACACACACACACACACACAACACACACACACAACCACACAACACCACACACACACCACACACCAACACACAGTCCCCTCTTTATCGCCTACACACTCCATACTGTCCGCTCTTATACGAGCATGTTCGTTTTATGTATGCAAATGTGAGAATATTGAAACACACATAGTGATACAAATGGATAGATATCCTGATATGGGCATCACGACTGTCCTCCACGGCAAAAATAGCATCCACACACTAATGCAAATGCCTGCTACCTGCACAGTCAATGCCAATAATCATCCCATCCCCCTCCTGCTTCCCCATCGTTTCTTCAAGGCGGCGACATCTTAAGGACACATCAAGGTCAGTCTGGAGAGGAAGGCAGGAAAACACACCATTGTTGTGGGAGAGTCACATTGTGCAACACCATGCACACACACTCTAACATCATAACACAACACTAAACATAAGTAGTATTATTACATACAAAATATAATCAAATCAAATCAACATCAAATTGTATTTGATGCACCGTATTACATGCACCGATACAACAGGTGTAGAACTTACAGTGAAATGCTTATTCCAAGACCTTAACCAACTATGCAGTTTTAAGAAAAATAAAAGGGAAAATATAAGTAACAAATAATGAAAGCAGCAGTAAATAACAATAGTGGGGCTATATAAAGGGGGTGCCAGTACAGAGTCAATGTGCGGAGGCACCGGTTAGTCAAGGTAATTGAGGTAATATGTACATGTAGGTAGAGTTATTAAGTGACTATGCATAGATAATAGACAGGGAGTAGCAGCAGCGTAAAAGAGGAGGGGGGGGGGGGGGCAATGCAAATAGTCTGGGTAGCCCTTTGATTGCTGTTCAGGAGTCTTATGGCTTGGGGTAGAAGCTGTTAAGAAGCCTTTTGGACCTAGACTTGGCACTCCGGTACCACTTGCTGTGCGGGAGCAGAGAGAACAGTCTATGACTAGGGTGGCTGGAGTCTTTGACAATTTTAGGGCCTTCCTCTGACACCGCCTGGTATATACATATTAATTAACCCTTCAACAACAACAACCCCCTATGTATATATCCCCCCACACACACACACACACACACACACAAACACACACACACACAATGCAGTCACACACGCACCCTCAGGGTAAAGGCCCTATGGCGGTCTGTGGAGAAATAGGTCATTTGTCACACATCATGTCCTGGGGCAGAGGATGCATTATAGATGAGACCAAACAGTCTGTCTCAGTCAGCACTGCACTCACCACACACTCACTGCTGTGGAGGAAGGAGGGATGAAGGAGGGAGGGATGGATGGAGAGATGACAACTCTTCAAAAGGAGGATGTTTCAGAAACATTAAGTACTATACTGTCTAACACTACCACTGCCATGGCTGGGCTGTTTTTGTCTATACAAAACATGCCTATCTTCATTTTCATAACATAACATTTCATGTTTGAAGTATATATTGAATATAAACACAGATCAATTCAGGAGCCAAAGCCAAATCCAAATATTCGCATCTCTCACTACTAGTCCCCCATCTGCCCTGCACATGACTGGAACAGTAGAGGAAAACATAGCCAATAGGAAGGCGTCCCTCATTCAACACATTAGTCAGCTTTGGTGATTTCCTGCTTTGTTATTGGCCACATATTACACCCTGATTTTAATGGTTTGCCATTTTTGTTTGCTTGTGCTGTGATTGGCTGCATTAAAATGGCAAACTCCCTGTGCGAATGTACACACACAGTCCTTTTTCACAAGGACAAAAGCTAAAACACTGATTTTGTCCAAAACAGCTTCAAGCGAGGGAAAATTAGGGATGAAGAAAAGACATGTAGAGAGCGTAGGGAAAGAGAGAGAGATGAGAGAGAAAGCTACTGTCTTCTGCTGCACCCATCTGTTCTGATAGTGCAGGTGGAGGCTCTATTCACTCAGCTCTGCATGTGTGTGTGGAGAGGGGGAGGCAGGAAGAAAGCAGAGAGAAGGAGGGAGTGGATGGATGGAGGGAGGGAGGGGGGCAGTGAGATGGGAGGAGAAAGTGGGGGGGGGGCTCCTGGTGATCTCTCCTGAAGGGGATAATGGGAGAGGAGCGCATTGCAATGGCTGCCGTGTAGTACCCTCCCTGCACAATTAGCCAATCAGGAGCGCGCTCTGCCAGCCAGAAGGACGCATAAAAGAAGAACATTGCAGCAGAGGCACAGAAGGAGACTGCAAGAGGAGCTGGGAATATTACACACAGAACACAGCCGAACCACAACACCCTCCCCTGGACACACCCTGCTGGGGATCACTGCTTCTCTTTTTTCTGAACCGTCGCCCACGCCACTCGGAGAGAAAYCTCTCCCTCATCATCATCCTGAAGAAAACCCCTTTCTRCTCATTTTCACCCTACAGAGGACACCTACCAATCTCCAAGGGCTGAGATTCCCCTGGTGAACATTGTCTTTTTTCCTTTTTTCTTTTTTTTCTTTTGGATTTGGACACSGCCTCTCCACAGTAAATACACAGGCCAGCTAATATAAAGACCACAGATCATAGRATTGACTCAACCTACGYCTTYAAGACCTGCGAAACGAAGAAGGACCTAGATCACTCTCATTGTATGTCAAGAATGGTTACTGTACGTATGCCRCATTTTTCTCTTCTATTTGCAAGGATMGTGGATGTTGTAGCAGCAGCATGCATGGCATAGGCTACATTCTGGAGCGCAGACCCTTTGTTTTCCACTTGATTGTATTGTACACAAACATATATACATGCATGCATATAGCCCTATGTGTTAATACACATATTGAATATGATARAATATGGTATKTATGATAGGCTAGCTAGCTATAATACTGGTATAAACAAACACACATGTATTACACACAATATTRATAAGRTATAGTGGCCTAAATAGGCTTATACTACTGCTCTCTCGGTTATGGGATATTGTCTTGACAAGATTAACGATCGATGCTGGCAATTAGTAATGTCATGCTGAGCGATGCGCCACGGCTGCCTGCGCGAGGCTCCATCCCTGCCTGCATCTTCGACACTGGAGAGCAAAATGCTTTATTCTGCCATTTTATAGAGGACGATATATTTGCTTATCATAGGCCCACTAGGCTATATCAAAATCCATGGCTGCATTATTTGTATACACATTTGTCGATAAGGGCGTAGGGGGCAGAGGGTGCTGAGGCCGCGTGCGGCTGCTGCTGCTGAGCGGCGTAGAGAGTGGTGGGGGGAGGAATGTCTTTCTCTGCCTGCCCTGCCTGGCACAGCACAAGGATGCTCGAGACGGATTTCTGAGACAAAACATGATGCCTCGGAGGCTGAGGGCCCATCGAGAGCAAGGCAAAGAAAAAGGGTCGAGTCACTCAGTGAGGGGGAGGGGGGATTACGGATACATTGGTTTGGATTGAATCAGGCAAGTCAAAATTCCTAAGGGTTCTTGTTGCGATGCAACTGAGAAAATGGGATGGACATTTCAGAGGCCGCGAAACGAGGGATGGCGACTAGCGTTTTCTTTTTTTACAAGCCCATTTTTACCCATCCGTCATAACAGTTCTTTTAAAAAGCTAGCGCCTATTTGAATCACGCCTGTTAAAGGGTTTATGTAGCCTTAGCATAGTTAAATTAGCCTAGCTCATAGCCGACGGCCGAATTGGGCGTGCCTCTGCTGGACTCGAGCGCATAATGATGGCACGCGCTGGCTATTGGTCTCAAAGCTTTCATCTCCAAACATCCTCTTGACTTAATGGCGCTGCCTCCAATTTATTCCTGTCAGCAGGTGGAATGATTTACCGTTGTATTGTTCTCATGGTTTATTAAAACTGGCGTGCAAGGAGCAAGCTAAATATATCAAATGTGATTAATTAACTACTTTTTATGCTCTATATTTATGCTTTATATAAAAGGCTATATATTTATCAGGTAGGCTTTATGTCTATATTCTATCGACTTAATTTACAGATTTTAATGACAGGTGCAGGTAGAACCCCATTTTCTATTTTAAATAATAGGCTGCTACAATATCCAAAGGGATATAATAATTTGTTGCAACCAAAAACACAAATACGGCCATTTAGAAATGATACGCAATATAGGCCAACATAAATGATCGAATGACCATTCCATGGGACTTGGTAGCCTACTGCAATGCTCGTGTAGGCCCAAAATAAAATCTAGTAGCCCACATAATATAGCACGAGCACGACCATGTTTATAAACTGAAGAGCAGACTTATTTTGKAAGTCCTCAATCTTTGAGATCATAGTAATGCAATTATTTCAATCAATAGTCCACTTGATAATGACTTAGACCTATAGCCTCAATATGTTTCAGCTGTCCTTATTGAATAGTAGCCTATTTCTATTTCATCAGTGTTTGCCCGTGGAGCTGGGCTAACAGGCAGGCCCAGAGCCCAGTCAGCGTCATGCACGTAGGCCTATAGCTCCTGTCCACATGTTCCGCAGTCCTCCGTGAGCATTGACTGTACCGCAGTGCCAAGCAAATAAAACAGTTGAGTCAGATAACCTTCCCGGGGCACTTCCGCGATTCAAGGACAAGGACAGCAGAGGCCACCAAGTGTAAACGAGTGTATATTATAAACGCTATGAGTTTATAATATAAGATGTATCCTGTATTTACATGTATTGTCAAATTATTTCGTCTAGAGAATCAATCCACCATGGAGTATGACTGGAGGGCAAAATCAGGTTTAGCCTAAATAGATTTGGATTTATTTTGAAATACTCTATATTTACTTCTTCAAGATGGCCCATAGGGAACTGATATAGACTCGTAGGCCTACATAAGAATAAGAGACCTCAATTGCTATGTTGTCACGCAAACCATGCATGGTATAGCCTAGCCTACTACTGTCCTCGTAAATTGAGTAGCCATGGTCGTGGAAATAATACAGCACAAGGAAAATATCTACTAAACACAGCGAAGATAATTTTATAGGCCTCATTTGATTTTTTCCCTCTAATATGTCCTAAAAATATATGTTGTACATTATTATTGTTATTATTAGGCGTATGATTGACTTACTGGAGCGAAATTATGTTGGCAATTGTGGCGTTCATTGTTCCCGGAGCGTCCTGCAGCCCCTGGCCATGACACAAAGCGCTACTGTTTACATTAATATTCATAGAGCTGCCATAGTCTCTGCGCGAAGAGAAGAGGAGGAACGGGTGGCTCTTTTGTTTGGTTGTTTCAATACCTTTATTCAGCAAAAAAGCGCTCGGGGTTGTGAATTCCTACAGAGCGCACATGTCTTGTTTTCACAAAATAWGGGGAAGGGGTAGAAGATGTTGCGTAATATAAATGCGAACATTTTTAAATGCGTGAAAAGAAGCGAATGAAGCATTTTGAAATGTTACAGAAAAGGCTRGATGGTTTGGACAATGCATTCTGGCCTCAAACGGAATCGCCTGAAWGCCACTCCCTACTTCAGCACTCTGGATAGCGCCCCTGGTTTCAACGAAAGCTACACACACAAACACACTCACAGGGAATTTGCAACATGTCTTACGTCTGTGTCATAAAATGCATTGACAAACGGGGAAATTATTTTAAAATATCAAATTTGTCTAATAATACACTGAAAGAAAATGATATATATATATATATATAGGCCTATTAAAAATGAGTGTTAGTGCAGAGCGTTAGTTACTGACTGTATGTAGGCTAAGGTTGTGAGTGTTGGGCTGTGACTTATGTTGTCCTGTTGTTTTACAGCTGCCACCATGATCCCTTTAAGCTGGAGAGAGTGTGGCTAATGCCTTTTGTTTAGGATAATCCTGTAATCTGTGTTATTTAGAAGGCCCATTTACAACCCCAGCCTAGAATCCACTTGCGATTCAGGCCTTCCAAAATAATGATTGATGTATATTTTAAAAACAAGGGTGAGAAAGAGAAAAAAGGCCTTTCTCTTGAGCTAAACCTTAGTTTAGTGAATTGCCTGTCTTTGGTGGTTCCATGAAATTAGATTTTCAAATGTATTTCCTCGTTTTCAAGTTACTCAAATGAGACTAATGCACTATCATTTTAGGCGGGTTGTATTGTGGTACAACAGTGTCTGCAATAGTGTTTTACTGATGAAAAAGAGAACCCAACAACTCCTAAATAACATGAAATATTCAGAACCTAGTATTTTCTGATGGTGTTGTTGCCAACAGGAAAGAACCTTTTTTAATTCTCTCTCTTACATTATCTCACTCAGAGATAGAGGTTATTTTCCACGACTCGCCCAGTATAGTGCGACTGCATCACCCATGAATGACTGTGTTGTCACCAGTGGTAGGACTAACAGGAAGTGTGTGTAGCAGTAATATAGTTCCCCATATCAGTGGGTAGATCAACAGAGGCCTCCTGACCTCCCATTCTTTGCTAAGAGAGAATTTGTTGTATTTATTTGTTACTGCCACAACCTGATTTATTTTCTCTTGGGTTGATTTACGGATAACAATCTTCCGAGCAATGTTTTTTTTATGCTAGGAATGTTCCTGAACATGAAAAGAGTCGATGCCAAGCACATTTGACATTATCAGAAGAATCTAATGACAAGTCCCTTTTTAGAATATAGAGAGCAGTCTTGACTCCAATGTTTGGACTCCAATGTATGGACCTGTGTTTGATTCCATTAGTACACTTAGGAACAATGAGGCCTAGCATGAGAATCTCAGTTCTATCTGAGCCCAGTCTTCTGGCTGATACAATTACAGTGATTTCCGTAAAGGGTAATCACATCACATGCTTTGACCTTTATCGGGACATGACAAAATCTGTCCTGAATACTGTATGTGGCAGACTGCTGCTTTTCCTCTTAGGACAAGTCTTCACCTTCCATTTGTAGGAAAGCAACAGCAGTCATGTATATAGACAAGGAGAAAGCCAATTTGAAGAAGACGACGCTGCCAGTATCTGTATTTACATTTGGGTCATGTAATGTTGCTGTGTATTGTAATTCAGCATTGTCAAGTGTAGGTGGTCTGTGTGCTGTGCTCGCTCCACTCGGAAGGCAGAGAGAGGAGAGGAGGTAGGGCTCTGGGCTCTTGTTTGCGTGCGAGTCTGGGTCCATGTGTAGGCGATGCTGATGATGCAGTCCATTAAATATTAAGGGAGATCTCTCAGGTCCTAGAAATAGAAAAAGAAAGGCACATCTAGTGCCGGGACAAGGAGAAGAAGAGCTGACCCAATCAACAGCAGAAATCTGAAAGTGTTGGGGGTTGTGTGTTTAATGCGTTTGTGTGTGGTTACTCTCTTTGTTGTCATTCATCATGATTAGCAACAGAATTAATGGACAGAATTAGCCTATCAGAGGGGGGCTGGTTGGGCATTTATCTATGACCTGATGGGTTATTGCCTACATCCTTGCCATATCAGTACTTGGATATTGTTATGGGTGTAGTTGATATTTTCTCCTAATTTCTTTGTAAAGGCTAACATGTTCTGATGAAAATTACGACTTGTTCTATTTGTAGCATCCTAAAAGCACTCTATTCTGTTTTTCTCATCCTCCTGCTTGTTGGCATGGAGATCTCAGGGTGATGTTAGATGTTGCTTGTGTCAGCCAGTCTCTCCCTCTGTGTCTCTGTGGCCAGTCTGAGCCTGGGAATTATATAACTTTAGAACTTGTCACTGTGGATGCCTGGACTGCTATTTCAGTTGACAAATCAAATTTGTTGGGATTCGGTGTCTTTCTGCAAAGGGCTGTAATATTTGGTCAGTTCTGTGGCAAATTCAGAAAATATTCATATTTCTTTTAGTTTCGGACGTTTGTGTGTTACATGGTGACACATATTAGATAGATACATTTTATGAATCTATTTATCATACCCATGTGGACTATTTGTTCTTTCCCATTATGCATGAAGGATGATCTTTTAACTGGGTATTGTAGAGCCTTCTGTCCATGTTCTGTTCCAGTGCAGTACATAGATCAGCAGATCATACTGCTCTAGTCGAGACCAAAGAAGCCCATAACATGTGTACTGTATGATGGATGGCTAGACTACTTTGCAGCAGCTCTCATGTGCTGCTTAGATATGTGTGTTTGCAGTGTTTTATTTTTAGGCTGTCATAATTCACTCCCTTTCCCTCTCCCTCTCCCTCTGATGTTCTCTCCCTGTCAATGTCAATTTGACTTAAATATATTCTCTGCTTCCGCAAAGCCATCGAATATTAATACATGGAGAAAAACAATATCTGCCCAACAGAGATGGATTATTTCGTTCTCTCTGCCTCTATCTTTCTGTCCGCGCACACACGCACGCACGCACGCACACGCACACACGCACACATAACCAAAAGTCAGCCAGCCATTAGCAGCAGTCTTGAAGCCGCTGTTACCTGGGCAACATGGTTAAAGGTACAGCTCAAGGCAGAAAACAGGTTAGACAGAGGAGAGAGAGAGACAGAGGGAGAGAGAGAGAGAGAGACAGAGACAGAGAGGGGCATGAGCACGGAGGGGGGAAACAAGATGGGGGACACTAAGAGCTACAACAGGGCTTGGGGAATATCATCAAAGCAATGAATGCTTTTAGAGTAATATGTCCATAGCAGGGGGAAAGGAACACTACTCAGTCTCCTCCATTAAGTTGAATGGATAAACATCAAAAGAAAACCCTGCCACGCAAAAGGGAAAATGACGAACATAGGCTATAACCAAAACAACAGACAAACAGTAGTAAAGCTGCTGGTAATATTGTATCTTACTCAAATCATTCTAGAAGCTTAGGCTACACTGTGAGACCTCTGGAGCTTTGGCGGTAGACGTCTTAGTAAGCCTTATAACACCCACCAGTCTGAGACCTGCAGTCACCTTGCCAGCCAGGCTCACAGATACCAGCTTGAATAATGGTACTTATTTAAACCACACTTRCCAGGTACACTATACCAGGAAATGGAACAGGGAGCCAAAATTAACATTTGTATCAGTTTGGGTGGAGCCCAGGGGGCCAGTAATACAGGGACAACATCTCTGTACTAGCTTGTTTACACAGTCTGTCAAAAGATAGTTATATTCTAGACAGAATGGTGAAAAGGAGGAGTGGATGAATGGAATAGATGGAGCAGGGAGAGAGGGAGAGAAAAGAAAAGGAGAGATAGCGGGAAGTTTAGTTTCTGACCTGCACACACAGCTGTTCCATGAAGACAATCCCCTGTGGGTCAAATTAAGCAACATGGTGTACTCCAYAGCAACACACAATGACACCAACACACCTCTAGTGGGCACAAATACACACTCACTCATTCCATCCACTCGCACAAACAAGTTTGAGTCGGAGTCACAAARACYCACTTKCAAAAGAAAGTGAGCACACTAAAASCCAGAATGTATTTTTSSGGTTGAAACGTTCCATGMCYCTACATGACAGCCTTCAGAGACYTTAGGCCTGAGCAGATTAGACAATGTCACTTTCTCTTTTGTCTGCCATGTCAACCTCCRCYTCCCAAKGCCCACTGCCCCACCTGCCCCACCACCACCAATACTTAGGACCCTGTAATGATGTAATGCTGTTTGACCCTGTGGCTGGATGGATGGATGGAGGCTGGTGGATGGGAGGAGGAAACAGGGGAAAAAGGACTGTGACATCTGCAGGGCCAGAGGCAGCGAGAGAGAGAAAGAGCGGGGGAGGAGAGAGGAGGGGAAACGGGGAGGGGGAGAGAGGGGTCTGTGTATAGCCTACTGCTATCCCTGCCTTGCATCCTTCRACCCCCTCAGCTGATGTCTGACCTCTTCCCTAGCTGACAATGACAGAGCGGACATTCATTCAATGAGTCTATATTAAAGGCCTACTAACAACACCCTACCATTACTCTACTGTGTGTTATTACTGCGGATGTATATTATTTGTACACAGGGTTCTATATTCTTCCTTTTCCTCAGCAGATAATCAGCACCATNGGGGGGGGGGGAAGGGAGGGGGTAGAGAGGGGTCTGTGTGTAGCCTACTGCTATCCCTGCCTCGCATCCTTCCACCCCCTCAGCTGATGTCTGACCTCTTCCCTAGCTGACAATGACAGAGCGGACATTCATTCAATGAGTCTATATTAAAGGCCTTCTAACAACACCCCACCATTACTCTACTGTGTGTTATTACTGCGGATGTATATTATTTGTACACAGGGTTCTATATTCTTCCTTTTCCTCAGCAGATAATCAGCACCATGGAAACCCAGGTGTCCAACGGTCCGAGCGGAACCAGCCTSCCTAACGGGCCAGTCATCAGCACCAACGGTGCCACAGACGACAGCAAGACCAACCTAATCGTCAACTARCTGCCTCAGAACATGACCCAGGAGGAATTCAAGAGCCTYTTCGGTAGCATCGGAGAGATTGAATCCTGCAAACTGGTCCGAGACAAGATTACAGGTATTCATGATGCTTCAGCAGGTACAGTTGATGAATAGACAGACAAACAAAATAWWWTTCTAGTTGGAGGATAACAAATAATCACAWWCAGCATATGTACCTGTAGGTACAGTTATTTTGGTGCAAAAACAGTTTCTAAAGGACCATTATCGATATCTGTTTTCAACGATTTAGGCCAGAGTTTGGGCTATGGGTTCGTAAACTATGTGGATCCCAATGACGCAGACAAGGCCATCAACACACTCAACGGTCTCAAACTGCAGACCAAAACAATTAAGGTAAGAGCACCTCTCCTTCCTGCTTTTCAACCTGCGCCACTCTCCATCTTCTCTGCTTCAATGCGCTGCGGAAGACCAGGAGAAAGGCAGGGAGCAACTCAAAGAAAGGGAGGTGGCGAGAGAGGCAGAGAGAGGCAGACGTGACAAGAGGGGAAGGAGGAAAAAACAGGAGGGGTCGCAGGAACAAAGGAAGTGAGCAGAACAAGAAATGAGAGAGGGAGAGTGGAGAGAGGGAGAGTGGAGGTCAMAAAGCAAGGGGCTAGCAGCATGCAGAGGTGATTGTGATGGAAATGTAATCAGGGAGTCTCACTGTGGGGCACGGGGGTCAGTTCAGGCTCCCCCATCTGCCTCCAATCTGGCCTAATTAGGGGGCTTCTTTGTCCCCAATATGGATGGGGGGAGGAGCGGGAGGGGGAGGAGGTGAGGGGGCAGATTAAACACTACTCCATCCGTCCCTCCGCCCCCCCTCCTCCCACCTGATCAAAGTAGATCATAGATTGGGATAAAGTGCAGGCTTAGTTCAAATCAGACTTCTGAAAGACTGGGGCAGAGAGAGTCAACAGCATCAGGAGCTGGGTTGGGCTGTTGGAGTTATACAGACAGGTGACAAATCATATTGTTAATCATTATTTGTACAATATGTTTTAGTTACATTACTGTACAAATACACATATATTGTATTTAGGGGGCAATAATATCATTATTACTACTGTTAGTAATATAATATCAAAATAATTGGGCCGATATAAATTACAGAAAATGTATACATTTTATGGTTGTTATTAATATTGTTGTTAATGTTGTTATTACAATTGTTAAAATATGTATGTTTTTATATTATCAGGAGGGCTATTTTGAAAATCAATGATTATTATACAGCCATAAAACAATGACCAAGCAAATGTCATATTTCCACCAAAGCATTGTAAGATGGAGGGAGGGGGCAGGAGGAGTAAATGGTAGGGGGTAGCTTGGGGAACAGAATGCCAATGGCAGGATTAGGGGCCATATGGGCTGCAGGCACCATCTGTACTGTGGGAGAGACAGGGAGAGGGTTAATTATAGGGTAGCCTCCGCTACCCCTCTCCCATTCTCTAGCACCCCCAATCACTGCATCACACACCCTATCCACGCGCACTCTACACAATACTGGAGTCCTGCACACTCACTGCACCATTTAGAATGAGTAGAACTTTATTCTCTACACTCAATGGGTCAAATACATCCATCGGCTATGTGTTGTGCGAGGCATGATAATACTCAATATTGTCTGGACATGTCAATCTAAATGTTCACTGTCACTAGAAATGTCCCATATTTATATCTAAAACACATTCATTCAAGTTATACTGTACTTGTATATGTGAGTATGWGTTTATATAATAAGGAGTGAATGTTTTAGTGAGTTGACAGTCGGGGATGCTGTCTTGTGATCTATTTATATTGTTTGCTGGTTGCCAGTGGAGCTGTTCTCCCTCGAGGCTGGAAACAAAGGAAAGAGGCAYGASAGGGAGGGGAGATCAGCCTATCTCTGGCAACACTCGCTCCRTCTCCCTCCATCCGAAACAAACAGACAGACCACTCACAACAATGCACWGACTCTCYCTATCTATCATACTCTCTCACTGGCTTTCATACACGCCAACACATGAATATGTAGACGTTTTCATAATCAATCTAAGTCACACTATAGTCTCACCATAGAATACTAATGTTAACTTTGCACAACGGTGGACACAATCAGTCACAAAGCGTTCCAAAAAACAGTCACACACAGACAAAAAAAGACGAGTAAAATGAATATTCATGCATTGCTACAGGGCCAGCAGCATACCACCCTGCATCCCACTGCTGGCTTGTTGCTGAAGCTATGCAGGGTTGGTGTTGGTCATTCCCTGGATGGGACACCAGATGCTGCTGGAAGTGGTGTTGGAGGGCCAGTAGGAGGCACTCTTTCCTCTGGTCTAAAAAAAATATCCCAATGCCCCAGGGCAGTGATTAGGGACATTGCACTGTGTAAAGTGCTGTCTTTCGGATGGGATGTTAAACAGGTGTCCTGACTCTCTGTAGTCACTAAAAGATCCCATGGCACTTATTGTAGGGGTCTTAACCCTGGTATCCTGGCTAAAATCACAATCTGGACCTCATAATGTCACCTAATCATCCCCAGTTTAAAATTGGATCATTCATCTATTCTCCTAGGCTGTTGCTGTAAATGAGAATGTGTTCTCAGTCAACTTACCTGGGTAAACAAATGACTATATGGTTTTATGTAAAGATATGGGAAACCTTTGATTTGATATCAGTGTTAAAATGTGTGTTTCTTTGATGTGTTGTAGGTATCGTACGCCCGCCCCAGTTCAGCTTCTATCCGTGATGCCAACCTG
The DNA here is from genome assembly GCF_002910315.2 of Salvelinus sp. IW2-2015. Taxonomy (NCBI): domain Eukaryota; kingdom Metazoa; phylum Chordata; class Actinopteri; order Salmoniformes; family Salmonidae; genus Salvelinus; species Salvelinus sp. IW2-2015. The sequence continues at coordinate 74,757,031 of NC_036860.1, forward strand.
TATGTGAGCGGTCTGCCTAAGACCATGACCCAGAAGGACATGGAGCAGCTGTTCTCCCAGTATGGACGCATCATCACCTCCCGCATCCTGGTGGACCAGGTTACAGGTACAGCCTTAACCCTTCTGGCAAACACTGACCCTACTCTAACCTACCATTAGCCTATTTCTAACGTACCCCTGACCTACTCTAATACCCCTGACCTACCCTAACCATACCCCTGACCTACCCTAAACTCTCTCTAACAGTACCCCTGACTACCCTAACAGCCCCTGATCCACCTAACCATACCCCTGACCTACCCTACTTATCCTAAGTACCCATGACTACTCTAAACATACCTGACTGCTCTAACTTACTCTAAATACCCCCTGATACCTACCTAACTCTACTCTAAACATACCTGATCTACCCTAACGTCTCCAGAACTACCTTAATCTACTCTAACATACCCCTGATCTACCCTAACGTACCCCAGACTTACCCTAACTCTATCTAACATACCCCTGACCTACCATAACCTACTCCTACACCTACATTCTTCTACTCTAACGTACCCTGACCTAACCTAGTCCCAGACCTACCCTAACTCTGACTACCCTAACTCTAACTCTACTTACCCATGACTCTACTATCATACCTGACTACCTACCATTAACCTACCTAACTCTACTCTAACGTACCACTGACCTATCCTAATCTACTCTAATACCCCTGACACCTACCATAATCTACTCTAACATACCCGACCTACCCTAACACGACCTACTGACTACCTAACACCCCGACCTACCTAACTCTATCTCAACGTACCCATGACTACCCTAACTCTACTCTAACATCACCCTGATCTACCCTAACGTACCCAGACCTACCCTAACTCTACTCTAACATACCCTGATCTACCCTACGTACCTGCCTACAACTCTACACTACCTAACTCTACTCTAAACGTACCCTGACCTACCCTAACTCTACTCTAAGTACCCTGACCTACCCTAACTCTACTCTAATGTACCTGATCTACTCTACTCTAACCCCTACCCTAACTCTACTCTAACTACCCCTGACCTACCCTAACTCTACTCTAATGTACCCTGATCTCCTAACTCTACTTAACGTACCCCTGACCTACCCTAACATACCCTGATACCTAACTACCTGACCTACCCTAACTCTACTCTAACATACCTGATCTACCCTAACGTCCCCTGACCTACCCTAACTCTACTCTAACGTACCCCTGCTACTCTAACGTACCCCTGACCTACCTAACTCTAACTCTACCTACCCTAATCTACTCTAACGTCCCCTGACCTACCCTAACTCTCTCTAATGTACTCCTGATATACCCTAACTCTACTCTACGTACCCCTGACCTACCCTAACTCTACCACTAACGTACCCCTGACCTACCCTAACTCTACTCTAACGTACCCTGACTCCTAACTCTCTCTAACATACCTGACCTACCCTAACATACCCTGATCTACCCTAACATACCTGACTACCCACTCTACTCTAACGTACCCATGCCTACTCTAACATACCCTGACCTACCCTAACTCTACTCTAACTACCCTGATCTACCCTAACGTACCCCTGACCTACCCTACCCTAACTCTACTCTAACGTACCCATGACCTACTCTAACATACCCCTGACCTACCCTAACTCTACTCTAACATACCCCTGATCTACCCTAACGTACCCCTGACTACCCTAATTCTACTCTAAGTACTCATACTTCTATCATACCCTGACTACTAACTCTCTTAACCCCTGACTACCCTAACTCTACTCTAATGTCCCCCTGACCTACCTACCTCTACTCTAACCTACCCTCCTACCACTACTCTACTCTAAGTACCCTGACCTCTACTCTACTCTAACGTACCCTGACCTAACCTAACTCTACTTAACGTACCCCTGACTACCCTAACTACTCTAACGTACCCCTGACCTACACTAACTCTACTCTAACGTACCCCTGATCTCCCTGGCTATCTTACTACTCTAACTTAACTCCTAACCAACTGTAACCCTACTCTAACCTTTCCCATCTCGTTGGACCAAGTCAGAGTCATGACTCACCCCTCAGGTGCTAACATTAGCTTGCTTTCTGACCCCGGAGCAGGTATATCGCGAGGAGTGGGCTTCATCCGGTTTGACAAGCGGAACGAGGCGGAAGAGGCCATCAAGGGCCTGAACGGCCAGAAGCCCCTGGGCGCAGCCGAACCCATCACGGTGAAGTTCGCCAACAACCCCAGCCAGAAGACGGGCCAGGCRCTGCTCACCCAGCTGTACCAGACCGCTGCACGCCGCTACACTGGCCCRCTGCACCACCAGACTCAGCGCTTCAGGTACTGCCCCCACCACCACCCAATCCCTGCTCTGACCTGTCTGTCATCTGACCRGACACACCTGCCCTGCTGGAACGAGCACTACGGCGCTCGCTCATCCTATCTTCCTCTCTTTCTCTCCCTCTTTTTTCTTGACTTTCTTTTAAACTGCAGCCTCATCCCTCCATTTGGAAAGGGACCAGATCCAAATAACAGCACAAAACCAATGTAAGAGACCCCCAATGTATCAAAGCACAAATCAAATGAAAAGAAAGCAAAGTGCTCCAAACCAGTCAAATAACATAGTATCTACTAAACAAGATGAAGAAATTACATTTAAATGAATCAGACAATGCAGATCTCCAACACACACACACACACACTTATCTGCACATTAACAAACTGATTTGCATAGTGCGTTGTTGTGGTTCGCCAAGGCTAGGACGTGCGCTCTGTGATGGGTTGCTGTTGGGATAGACAGAGTGCTCCTCTACAGTACAGTGATGGGCGCCCTCTGGAGGCCAGCTGGCAGAGGAGCAGGAGCTGCATGTGAAAAGGCCTTCCTCCTCTCAGACCTCACCACTAACGTCTCCACCCCCTTCATTTCTCCCTCTTGCGTTGCAGACTCGACAATTTACTAAACGCCAGCTACGGAGTCAAGAGGTAAATGCCAAAGGTGTACTTTGTCAAATAAAAAAAGATACAAAAAAAATACATCCATGCCTAAGAACAAACCTCAAACAAAGTGACTGGAATACCACCTGCTGCCTTCACCTTGAAATGACAGATTATGKAAATATTCCCTAATTCCCTATTCACACTGCCCATTAAACAGAGAAGTTATGTAACAACCAGTCCAGACAGTATAACAAATCTAAATATGCTAAACAGTGTCTGGGGTTGTCTAACAGCAGGGTATTCTGGCATGGCTTTGTTTATAATCRTTTGGTTCTTTTGGTTTGATTACGTAATGGAACTGATGTGTGTGTATTTCTTTATGAACTAACATTATCAGTTTCGGTTTTYCTTTAATGTCCCTTTTATTCCACCAGCATGGACATACCAGATTGCGTTTGCGTATTCTTCTTTTTGCTCCAATTTTCCTATGATTTGATTGGAATTTGCTTTCATCCCTCTCTAGGTTTCTGTGTTTTGTTCAATATTGTGATTTCCGTTAAACATTGTGATTTCTGTGTCTAATTTTRGCAGAGGCTTTGGTCAGCAGAGACTATGACTAAAATATGCAGAGTGTGGGTGTTTGTGTGTCATAGAAGCACAGTGTGCTGTTTTGTGTGAAAGCAGGTAGTCTGGAACCACTGTGGTGCCCTGCCCACACATATATTTATCTATCTACTCACTGCAGAAAAAYTGYGGATGGAGATCGATTGGGTCACCAGACAGACTCCATGCCCCTCCGACTWCCAAGCCTTCAGCGCATATCYTAGCTAGAAWCATGGKCAGTATATAGAGAGATGATTGCTGTGTGGAACTTCAGAATGACACCCAATGTAGTTCTCCCTCTCTCCTTCCTAGGTTCTCCCCCATCACCATCGACAGCATGACCAGCCTGGCGGGAGTCAACCTGACCGGGCCCACCGGYGCCGGCTGGTGCATCTTCGTCTACAACCTATCGCCCGAGGCTGACGAAAGCGTCCTGTGGCAGCTGTTRGGGCCCTTCGGRGCCGTCACAAACGTCAAGGTCATCCGTGACTTCACCACCAACAAATGTAAGGGCTTCGGCTTCGTCACCATGACCAACTACGACGAGGCAGCCATGGCCATCGCTAGTCTCAACGGCTACCGCTTGGGAGACCGCGTGCTGCAGGTCTCCTTCAAGACCAGCAAGCAACACAAGGCCTGAGAGAGAGAGAGCTGCTAGCTGACGCCAGCTCCTTCAGCCAGCAGGGAGCGCCACTGAGCTCCCTGTTACTATCACTCTACATGGGCCTGGACTGAGTCTCTCTCTCTCTGATGCACACTCACCCATACACAGCCCTATACACATACATGCACACACTATCAGACATACACACACTATTAGACATATTTACACATACAAACATACCCAAAGTCTGAGTTTCAAACAAATACACTAGTAGAGTTTTTCTTTTCTCTTTACACAACATGCTAGTCCTTCCCTACGTTTGCCTGGATTGAATTAGTAGGGGTGCGTTGGGTAGTTGGTCTCTGGGGGTGGGGMTAAGAGGCRTCYATGWGGGAGACAGTCTAACGAATGTGACAGAGAATGTGRGCTGAGTGCTTTGATTGAATTCAGGCAAATAATGACAAAAACTGCTGAAACAAAATTATCAAAAATSTAAAATGAACTACAAATATGTGCAATTTAAACCCCAAACTCTTACCCCADGAACTATCCCATTATCTTGCTGGAGAGAGTGTAGTCACWTTTTTTTACACTTGGGCATTTTGAATCAGTGATTTTTTTTAGATCAAAGAAAATTKATTAAAAACAGTGTTCTCTTATATACGTATATTAAAATATAACTATATATTCAATATTTAAGGTGGTTATAATAGCCGAGTATGTAAGCATTTTCTAGAAACTTTGACTACTGTTCCTGGCTCAACATTAGGTAGGTTGTGACTAGCTTTAGGGCAGTTGCTCTACCCTATTAAGGACAGATCCAATATGATTTAGGTTATCAAACTGAACAGATACTGGTCACAAAGACAAGCAGCCTGAAGGCCACCATAATTACACAACACAACACAGTCACACATCAGCCCTGTTAGGGGGGAAACAACACTAGAATACTGAACATCACTGACATCTAAGAATCTCCCTGTATTTTTTCACTCTGGTTCTTCTATTCAGAGTAGAATGGATGGATTCCACCACAAACAGAGCTGTCTGTGTGAACAACGTAGAGCATTGTCCCAGCTAGTGTTCCCATGGAGACCGTGTTCATGTACAATTCTCTGAGAGACTAGGGACCGTGAGTTTAGAGCAAAGTCATTTCACCAAATCACAGAGCCACTTTACCAAAACACCCAACCAGATATAACACCCCTCCAAGGGAATGAGAAGGTTTTTACAATTCAGTGGAAATTTCTAATCACTCTCATTATAACCCTGCCTGCCCTGTCAAAATAGAAGAAACCAAGCCTGCAGAAACCAACAGTGACAAGTTTGTTTATCTCACATTGGAAACTCAAAAAACATTTTTTTGTTGATTTGCAACATCTGATCGGCACTATCACCTAGCTGGAATTTAAAAAATATCAACAAACCCATGGAAATAATTTATGACACCCCTTGATGAAAATATAACGACAAAATAGTCTTGGTGACTGTCTGTTAGAAACATCTGACAAGACGTTTCATGGGGAGAGATAGGATTACAATATAAAGACATCTGCATATAATAGATTAAATAAGGTAAAGTGTGTTCAAGACATTTTTGCTTTTCTAAATAACGCTGTGTTAGCCAAAGAGGACAACCATCTCTTTGAAAGGATTACTTTAGAGATAAATCTATTTTTATACATACAAAWGAACAAGACCTTGTGCTGAATTTTTACAGATTCTTAAAACTCTGAAAYACTGGGACACCGCATGGCTGTATTTTAAGCCCTTTGATCTTTGAGAGAGGGAGGAGCGTGTACATGCCGTGTATAGGTGGGGGTCGAGGGAAGGGGGCGAAGAAGAAAAGTTTTATCTCACACAACCTTACTTTTTCAACCACAACCTATAAACAAACTATTGAAATAGCAAAAAAAGAACATAAACAAAGACATCGGAATAGAACAAATACKCATCAGCACAAACCAATTCAATGATTAGGAATCAAACGTTACAGAGACAAATCTGCATTACTAATACTGCAATCTTTSAGTGTAAACTAGACAAACACATATCACTTTCTCTGAAGTTGCGTACAGTCAGTGTTGCTTCAATGATTGTACAGTGAAGTGTTATCGCTTTCACAGGAGACACTTAAATCAGGCTGTAGTAAAGACAGTCAGTCAGGCCCCATGATTTGTCCTCACAGACATCTTGGGCTGGTTCGAAACAGAAAGGCTTGAAGTAGATTCTCAATAAAGCCTCCTTTCAATGCAAAGATGATTAGGTATATTTGAATGAAGATTTAGCCAAAGAATTTGGAATATGAGTGTCAATTAAGAAATAATTCAGTCTATACTATTACTAACTGCTCCCCTGATAATTCTTCTATAAACCATTATCATTTATTGCATGAAGATCCCTTATCATTTTAAATCCCCATAGCGCTTGCAGAAATATCTGTTGTTCATATCAAATTATATCAGAACGGACTAATATCTTTTCGTTAACATATCTGTTGAGTAGATATAATTTAGCCCATTTGCACAGGTGCTTACCACAAACCTACAACAATGTAAACAAAGAATTCACCTTTCAGCAAAAACCACGACAGTTCCACACAAGTGTCTCTTGAACCTCAATACTGTAATACTCATACCATCCGCTCACAATAGGAATCCAATACATCAGAGTATGACAGCATTGTTTCAGTTTAACCCTCAGCCTCTGTCTAACTCTGACCATTCCATTTCTTACTGTGCCCCAGTAGTATATTGGTGGTGTGCCAACCAAAACAAACATGAAAGGTCATACATTAACACCCTGTCATAATCTAACTCCACACCTCCCTTCCCTATTCAATCAGTTGTGCCCATACTCAAGAGAAGGTAGCACAGTAGGACTGATACAGCATCACTTTAAGAGACCAGATGTGAATCTTGGGAACAGAACAGCAAATAGGCCACGTTGTTGAGCTGCAGTTGAAGAAGTAGTCCCACTGGTGATATGGGGTAGAGTTCCAGCCCAGTTCCCCCACACCCTAGACTAACAACAGGCCCTAGGCCACACCCTAGACTAACAACAGGCCCTAGGCCACACCCTAGACCAACAGGCCCTAGGCCACACCCTAGACCAACAACAGGCCCTAGGCCACACCCTAGACTAGAGCAACAACAAACTGTCCCATCTTACACAGCCAATACAGAGACCCTCTTCTCTTCCCACACCTACGTATGGTAGAGAGCCAAGGACAATGGCAGGAGACAAATGTACTGCACCGCTTGAGCAACAATAAATAATCATCTAAAAAGACAAAAAAACTTTCCTATGGAACAGTAAGTGCAATGTGCTTTGTTTTTATATTGACTGAGAACAAAAAGATATATATATTTTTTAAAAGAAAAAGAAATTAAACATCACACTGAAATGGTTTGCGGAAAAGGCGGAAGGATCAAATGTAAAGAAATCTAAGTGTTAATGCACCGATTCATTAAAGAGAATCAAACAAGCACCGARGGAGAGCTCTGAAAATGTCCAGAATCCCAGCCCCGGATTAGTGCTCTGAACATGCAAGCTAAAACTAACCGCATATTATTATTGGGTGAATAAAAAGAGCAATTTAATTGAAAAGACCTTGAAAGGGATACTGTCTAATATATCATCAGTTTTAGCCCACGTCGATTTTAGAATATCATTTTTCCTGTAATTTATTGATTTTCTTTTACATATCAAGACTCACATGTTAACTTAGCGTATTTGTGTTGTTGACGTTACCATATAGGACACACATGGGTCCAAGATTTTATTTGGTTGCTTTGATTGGGTATTTTTTCTTTCTTCATTCCATTATTTAATTAGTTGCAGTTSTTAGTGTATGCAGATTTTAGACTTAGTTAGAACTTTATTTCAATCAAAACGTGTTCAATTGTGTTTGTAAAAGTCTGTGGTAGCTTTTGTTGCAACATAAATAATTTAAACAGAAAAAATTCAAGATAGCGCCAACAAACTTGTATTATTTGGGCGACTTTAAGCTTGTAGTTTTAACTTATTGTTAACTTAAAAACTATTTATTATTATTGCCTCGTATAAAGTATGTTTTGTGTATATTTATGGTTTATTTCATTATATTTGCAAGTTTAAAAGATTTTAAGTTTGCCAAAATTGTGGTTACATTTTCTTTCTTAAAAAGGGAACAAATAGATTAAAAAAAAAAAAAACAGCTTTAGAAGTACGATTTGGAAATGTTCTCCATAGTCAAAGAATGCACTGCTATATTTAACTAATTGAAGTGTATAAACATACATGCTGTGTGCTAGATGTTATGCCTTTACTGCCTGTGTTCTGTTTGTCTTGTTAAATGAAAACCTTTTGATTATTTAATCTAATCACAGTCTTGTTTTTCCAGCCACTGAGAACCCTAGGGAGTGTCAGTCAGGACATGGGCTGGGCCTGGGATGTGGCCTYTTGTTGGCTCCAGGGCGGAGCCTGGACCTTTGGCAGTGCCTGAGGCTCCATGTGCACTCAGCATGCTTTCCCTCCTCCTGCTGATGAACAGAACTACTGTAGTTATTAGAAGGACCATAGTACAGAACTCCAACATGACATCTGAGTTCTATGTACAGTAGTTCCAACAGCAGCCAGGAGGAAAGCATCGTTGGGGGTTACTCGTATAGGAAAGGGGTCAGTGGTTCTTCTGTTTCTCGACCAACTGTATTTTGTGTCTATTTATTTAGAAGAGGGGACACAGAGTAACTTAGTGACGTTCTTCTTACAACATTTTCCTGGAATGGTAGAACAAATCAAAGGAGAAAATGATCAAAACAGATCTACTGGCATCAATGTATCAATGTCAGTAGGAAGATATCAAAATCTCATACTTCCAAACATGACCAAATGAACAATGACAAAATGTAACAAAGAAAATAAACCTTTCAGTTTAGTTTAGGATATTTATTACTGGGATTTCAGCTGAAGACGCTTGAAGACTTTTTCATGGAATTGTTTAATTATTTGTACTTTACATGCCAGAAAAAAATAAAAGGTTACAAATCTGAGTGACCCATGTTATTTTTACAAGATGACATTGAGCGTTGTTGTCGTTTCCAGAGGGTAACAATGCAAAACCATTGATGCGCATATGACAAACTGCCCACCATCGTCATAATGCACATCATTGGCATAGTCATCTACTGTAGTATTAGAGCCAACAGAGCATAGTTAACATTATACTGACTATCCTGCTTAGATACAGTACAACTCTTGTTGATTGGCAAAGTAGAACACCGGAGAAAACGATTCAGCATATTCAAATTCTACTTCTTTTTTTTGTTAATGGAATGACTATTTTTGAATCTAATTGAATCACTAACCATAGACAAACAAGTTAAAGCAACAACAGACAAGTAGGAGTAAAGAACAAGCAACCATTTTGAATCTTCATCTTCCAGTTTGTGAATCCAGAGTGCAGCAGCTGGTTGTTGCAGAGCAGAACAGGGAGGCTAGCATGTAGTCCATAAAGAGAAACCTGAGAGAGTAATTACTATGTTATTTTATTTTCAAGCAGAAGTGACAAGAAATCCTCTCAGAAACAAAATGGTTTTGAACGCTTGGAAATGTTGCACAGTGCCTTACTTCTCATAAAATGTTTGCTTTTGCCATCGCGAAATTACCAACTTAAACCGTTTTTATGTAAAAATGATCAAATACATGTGCAAGGATGTCCTACCAAGTCAAGACTGGCTCCTTGCACAATGCAGGTCTTCCTTTGTCCTGTTAACATCTTCTGTTTCAGTGTCTTCTCATTTTCCTGCTTGCTTGTGCCTCCTTGCTTTTTGTACAGTAGCTAGCTAGTTAGCACATTATTATTATGTATTTTTTTTTTAAAATGTAACCTTTAACTAGGCAAGTCAGTTAAGAACAAATTCTTATTAACAATGACAGCCGACACATATTTGCACTGTTTTAATTAAGCTACGCAACCAGAGTTAAGCTACTCAACCAGATGAGTGAAGTAAGCATTATCTAGATTGGCTCGTCCTACTAGGTGGACTTGAATGCCATTTGTCAGATCTATTTGAAGATAAAGGCAGCAAAATGTTGACTATACACCCAAAACACTTCTCCCCTGCATAAATACAACTATGTGGGCTGGAGCCAACAGTTGATACAATGTTTCTAAGTTAGCTAGTGAGAGCCAAGCTCAAGACAGACATGCAGAGTAGAGTGATGATTGACAGACAACTTGAAGTTTAAAAAATGTATGTATTAAAACGA
>NC_036860.1:74767457-74777457 GCF_002910315.2 Salvelinus sp. IW2-2015
CCCAGTGGTTGTTGTCCATAATTGTAGGGTACATGATTAAACAATTACCGTGCCAGGCCGAACATGTGGATATCAACTTTTTATAAATACTGTACATGTAATTATAAAGTGCTCTACTGCTCTATAAGTCAAATGGGCCTGGCTTGTAGCTACCTGTTGGTGGGGAACGCTACAGCTCTGTGTGTCCGTGCAGGACTTCGTCCAGGCTGGCTGGCTCCTGGCACACAGCAGGGGTGGTGAACTCCATGAGGTACTCACAGCGACTGGGCTCTGACGTGGACGTCACCACCGTCTCCTTCCCACACGTCAGCTTCACCTGACCCACACAGAGGGACAACATTAACCCTTCACTATATTCACAGGACATGTAGTGGGTCAGCAGTACCTCAAGAGTAGCGACCTGTGCACTTAGTGTGCACAGATTGTGTGAATTATCATGCACATTCCCCCACCCAGCACCCCCGCACCGTATGAAACATGATTTGACTTAATACGCTTCATATGCTCTCAGCATATTAGACTGTCATAAAGGTCCAGCATTGGGCTGGGAGGGAAGTGGACTGGAGAAGATAGAGACTTACTGTGGTGGACCTGTTGGGTCCCTGCCAGCACCCCTGCCCATGGTCATACTTCATCACTGAGTATAAATTGTCTTCAGGACCAGCCCATTGTCCCCACAAGCTACAACGAGGACAGAGACAGAGAGAATGACCACTAACATTCCTAACGGTTTTAGAAGGACCACAGTCATTTGAACAGTTAAAGGCTCCGGTAAAATTAAGGAGGTTCTCTTACCCAAGGTTGGTCTCTGAACCCCCAAACTTAGGTTTCTGGGAGACCCTATTGAATGGACACAGCCTGTAGATGTACCTGATGAAAAAGAAGAGGGGCACAGTCTTAGATGTAATCTTTGGTAGACTCAAACAGTTTCACATTAACACATTATTTCTCTCACGAAGGCATAAACAAACTATGGGTATTTACAAAGATAGATGAAGTATACGTACTCGCTTGTGGATAATTCGTAGCACTGGCTGTAGAGGTATGCAAATTCTGCACTTGGCCCAAAGTCAAAACCAATCTCCTTCTCAAGATTCCTGCAGATCCAAATAAATTCAGGATCACAGATTAATGATTCACTTGCAGACACAGGGTACATTCATTTGTGTTTTCAAACCTAATAATACAACCTGCACTTGTATGCCTGTGTAGTGTTTGCATGTTGAGTATCATCATGAGATGTTTTTGTGTTGCAAGGACTAACATACAGTTGTTGCCAAAGCCAGCAGAGATTAAGCATTGTGGTTGCAAACTCACTTCATTTGATCGTCCACTTCCCGGAGAGCCCTCTCAGCTTCATCAAAATCATCCCTGGCTTTCTGGGCAGCTGAGGAACAAAGACAACGAAGCACAATCTCAAAATGACAGACCAATGAGACATACAATTCCACAGCACAGAAAATCACAATTCAGACATTTACGCTTAATATGATCTGAACCCCCTACTTTGTATATTCAGACAAACACAAATTGTGTCCCTGTTTAAGGTAGTGCGGGACTAAGCCCAGACTGTAAAACAGATGACTATGCACCATCAATAAGGCTCTGGGTCTCTGTGTCGTACGGTGGCATGGACACCTCATCGTCCTCTCTTTTCTCTGGGGTCTGCACGGTGGGAGGGACCTGATAATCAAACACGGGTTACGTTACTGGGACAACTGACCACCCAAGCCCTCCAATACTAGCCTAGTTCAGGCCCTTCCCCTCAAATGTGAGGATTGCCAACTACCTTCTCTTCTTCCTCCTCCTCCTCCTCGTGATCATCATCTTCCTCGTCGTCCTCCACATCCTCCTCCTCTCCAGCGTAATCCTCGGGGTAGTGGTCAGAGTCATGGTCAGAGACAAAGTCCCTGGTCTCCTCCTCCTGGGGGGTCTCCACTGGGGCAGGGGGGTCAGACTGGCCCTGAGACACCTACACGGTCACATCAACCAAATCACACACACTGATATAGCCCTTTAAAGCACATCTCACAAAGTGCTCGACAGTAACCCAGCCTAGACACCCAATCTGAGGCTCCAGGACACAGACCATTCTACTAAGATATGGAAATGACTGTGGAACATAAGTGTTCATGTGGTGCTGACCTCTGACAGGTACTTGTCTTTGATGCCGCTCCACACAGTTTCAAATGCAGACGTGTCCACTTTGTCTGCTCCTCCCAGCAATCCCTACGGGAATGGATTAGCAAATCAGAAAAAGGGTAAGACGTCTATCTTGAAATGATTTTTTTATTTTTATTATCTTAATAAGACATCTTACTGCAATGGCAGATCATGTGCTCATTTTAACCTACAAAGGCACGATACAAGTCAGAATATCTTGATACAAGACAAATGACCTTGATGTATTTTCTGGGCAACTCAAAACAAGTACATGCAAATGCTTTGGGTAAGCAAGATCATTTTGACTTCATTAATATGTCAATCTCTGTCAGTAAAATAAAAAGTGGTTCATGTGAACCTAACTCACAGCAAAAAAATGTAAAGAAAGCAATCAAATGTAATTTGTTGCCTAGACTTTACTGCAAATGACACTCAAATCCTGAGGGGAAAAAAACAATACACTAATATTGCAGTTAGCCATAACAGCCTTTAAAATATAATGCTTGTGACCACACACATCTATAGTTGAAGTCGGAAGTTTACATACACTTAGGGTGGAGTCATTAAAACTCGTTTTTTAACCACTCCACAAATTTCTTGTTAACAAACTATAGTTTTGGCAAGTCGGTTAGGACATCTCCTTTGTGCATGACACAAGTAATTTTCCCAACAATTGTTTACAGACAGATTATTTCACTTAGAATTCACTGTATCACAATTCCAGTGGGTCAGAAGTTTACATACACTAAATTGACTGTGCCTTTAAACAGCTTGGAAAATTCCAGAAAATTATGTCATGGCTTTAGAAGCTTCTGATAACTCAAATGATGTCAATTAGCCTATTTGGAGGTGTACCTGTGGATGTATTTCAAGGCCTACCTTCAAACTCAGTGCCTCTTTGCTTGACATCATGGGAAAATCAAAACAAAATCAGCCAAGACCCCAGATACATTTTCTTTTTTTTAGACCTCCACAAGTTTGGTTCATCCTTGGGAGCAATTTCCAAACGCCTGAAGGTACCATGTTCATCTGTACAAACAATAGTACGCAAGTATAAACACCATGGGACCACGCAGGAAGGAGACATGTTCTGTCTCCTAGAGATGAACGTATTTTGGTGCAAAAAGTGCAAATCAATCCCAGAACAACAGCAAAGGACCTTGTGAAGATGCTGGAGGAAACACGTACAACAGTATCTATATCCACAGTAAAACGAGTCCTATATCGACATAACCTAAAAGGCCGCTCAGCAAGGAAGAAGCCACTGCTCCAAAACCGCCATAAAAAAGCCAGACTACGGTTAGCAACTGCACACGGGGACAAAGATCATACTTTTTGGAGAAATGTCCTCTGGTCAGATGAAACAAAAATAGAACCGTTTGGCCATAATGACCATCATTATGTTTGTAAGAAAAAGGGGGAGGCTTGCAAGCCGAAGAAATCCATCCCAACCGTGAAGCATGGGGGTGGCAGCATCATGTTGTGGGGGTGCTTTGCTGCAGGAGGGACTGGTGCACTTCACAAAATAGATGGCATCATGAGGAAGGAAAATTAGAGGGATATATTGAAGCAACATCAGTCAGGAAGTTAAAGCTTGGGTCTTCCAAATGGACAATGACTTAGCATACTTCCAAAGTTGTGGCAAAATGGCTTAAGGAAAACAAAGTCAAGGTATTGGAGTGGCCATCACAAAGTCCTGACCTCAATCCTACAGAATAATTGTGGGCAGAACTGAAAAAGCATGTGCGAGCAAGGAGGCCTACAAACCTGACTCAGTTACACCAGCTCTGTCAGGAGGAATGGGCCAAAATTCACCCAACTTATTGTGGGAAGCTACCCGAAATGTTTGACCCAAGTTAAACAATTTAAAGGCAATGCTACCAAATACTAATTGAGTGTATGTAAACTTCAGACCCACTGGGAATGTGATGAAAGAAATAAAAGCTGAAATAAATCACTCTCAACTATTATTCTGACATTTCACATTCTTAAAATAAAGTGGTGATCCTAACTGACCTAAGACAGGGAATTTTTACTAGGATTAAATGTCAGAAATTGTGAAAAACTGAGTTTAAATGTATTTGGCTAAGGTGTATGTAAACTTCCTACTTCAACTGTAAATATTGCACTTGGGTGGCCTCCCGGGTCGCAGTGCTAGCTGTGCCACCAGAGATTCTGGGTTCGAGCCCAGGCTCTGTCGCAGCTGGCCGCGACCGGGAGGTCCATTGGGCGACGCACAATTGGCCCAGCGTCGTCCGGGTTAGGGAGGGTTTGGCCGGCAGGGATATCCTTGTCTCATCACGCACTAGCGACTCCTGTGGCGTGCCGGGCGCAGTGCACGCTGACCAGGTCGCCAGGTGTATGGTGTTTCCTCCAACACATTGGTGCGGCTGGCTTCCGGGTTGGATGTGCGTTGTATCAAGAAGCAGTGCGGCTAGGTTGGGTTTTGTTTCGGAGGACGCATGGCTCTCGACCTTCGAGTCCGTACAGGAGTTGCAGGAATGAGACAAGACTGCAACTACTACCAATTGGATACCACGAAATTGGGGACAAAAAATGGGTAAAATATAAAAAATATTGCACTTGGGAAACAACCTTAAAGTAGAAATAGAATGAAACAAACAGGCATTCTATTTTTGCTCTATTATTAGTGGCCACTATAGTAGACATTGATCAAGTGCACAAGGCTACATGTGTGCAAATATAACATTCACTGAGTAAAAACATAATAATCCCCCCTCACTCACACACAAGTGTTACTGTCAAGTTCAACACAACAAAAGCAAGATCTTTGGGCTACATTGCACATTATTACATTGTACACTTTATGCCTGTGGACATCTGTTCTACACAGCACAGCATGATACCCTTTGTTGGCATAATTGATCTCTTTCAGGCAGATAGTACACCTGGCATACCCCTTTCATCCACTGTATTGAAAAAGTAAGAAAGAGGGAACGTGTGTGGTGTTTCTTTCACCTCTATAGTGGCATCCAGCTTAAGCCAGGCCCAAGCTCCAGCTACACTAAGCTGTTTAACAAGCATCGCCTCATTTTCACCTAATTCTCTCATTCTGAAAATTAACCACATACTGTAGAAGGAAAACATTAGTTCGTTAACTAGCTAACATTTCACACAGATTGCCATGGTCCAGTAAGCAACTAACGCGTTGTAACTTGAGGAACAGCAAGGAGTCGTATAACGTTACCAGTTAGTACTATTGCGAAATGGTTAGGTTGTTAGCTAACGTTAGCTGTTGGACTTTATTAGCCAGCTAATTTTCACACCAGAAACACAATTAATTAATCAGTTAAGTTGGATAACGTTGCTCAACATTTCTCTGGCTAGCTAACGGATAATTCGATCCAGCTCACAAGATCCTTAACAATGCTAACAATACTTGTTCTACCTCACCTCAAACTTTCCAAATGCCAGTTGTTTTTCAGTTACAGCTCATGAAGTACGCTTCATCACCTTCTCACCCCCATCTCCGTGGTCAGGCTTCTCACCTACCTCTTCGATATCGTTCAGGGGACGCGCTGCTGTAAGTTAACTGGCCAACTGCCTTTCCACTCTCTTTCCAGAGTGCGCGCTGATGCTGTAACTAGCAAATTGGTTGTCTTTTCTCTCTTCAATTGCGTGCTGCATTCTGTTGTTATGTGAAGGATTGGCTGAACCTTGGATACAAACAGTATTTCTCCAAACGCGCATCACTCGTTCGCATACAGCCAGTAGTCATCCAAAGCCACCCAGCCTCGTCTCATTGGATCTACACGAAGCACATAGATCACCTATTTTGGATTCAAAACTGCGAATTTTGCCAAAAGGAGACTAGTTTGCATCCCTGTAATTTACTAGTGTGATAGAAATTATTATCTTGACTTGGGGAGGAAGATGACAGACATCTTACCTGAGTCTCTGTTTCTGTCAGAGAGCCATCTGAATCTGGATCCAGCTCTAGATGGGACTGCAGCTCAGCCACAGAAACACTGGGAATAACAAAAACACCGTATTAGTCACTCACTGAATCACACTGAAATATCTCCAACGCTGACAGTTACACTACACACTCACTAGCCATCTGCGTCATCATCCAGCTCCAGAAAAGCCTCAGCCATTCTAGTTTTGTCCTTCTCCATACGGATTAGTTCTTTTTGTTCTGAAACAGACAAAAATCAAATCAATCACATACAACTTAGAAAGAGAAATCTTCAACAGGACTTTTGTAATTGACTTCCAATTCATTAAGTTAACTACATCAAAGACGTTGGAAAATATATCTGACTTGGAGAGATGATTTGCACTGGGCATTTAACAACATTTAACAATATTTCTGTTTTTTTAACTATACCCTAACTATATGAATATACTTAAATATCTTGGTTTTACCGAATAGCACAAAAACACATTTTTTTTGTGAAGAAAACAAATACATTGAGAGAATTGTGCATTGGTTAAAAGCAGAGAGATAATGGTTTCCAGTGTAATACCAGTGAACTTACCCTCCCAAGACTTCAGGTGGAGCTCTTTAGCCTCTTTCTCTGGATCCTCCGCTGTTTCTTTCACAGTCCTCAGAGCCTCCACCTTCTCCTCCAGACCCTTCTTACTACCCTGAAGCTCAGTCAACTTGCCCTGCAAACACATGGATAGAAGTATTTACAAAAAACGTTGAAACATACAAAGTCTTGTCATTTCATGAACACGTTCAACGGCAAGGATTTATACCAATCCCTCTATATATGAAATGGTCTCTGTATAGGCCCTAGCCATGTCCGCTGCCTAATCAACCCCAAATACATCTACTACCCTTTTCACACCCTTTGGTTGGTTAGTCTCTTACCTGTTTGTCCTCCTGTCCCCTTTTAGCTTCATGTATCAGTTGTTGTTTGAGCATAAAGCCTTCCTTGGTGATCTCAGCCATTATCTGCAGACTCTCCCTCTCCTTGCGCCCCATCTCCCTAGGGGTCACYCAGCCAACAGAATTAGTCTTCACACACACACATACTGGGCACACACTGGAGGAATCGTTTGCCAACACAAAGGCCAATGTTAGTGTTGTAGTCAATATTAAATGTTTGCAGAATGCTGTACATTTTACTACTGCTCACCTGCAGGTGTTTTGACAAGTGGCACCACTGTTGTACTCGTCTGTCGTGTCACAGCAATCTGAGGAGAACACACTTCATCAGCACACAGCACTTACACACAACAACAAAAAACTCTGAGAGAACGGGACGACTGATCCATGGAAAGATACTGTGACCATGTCCTTACCACAGATGCCGTCGTTGATCCGGGAGGAAGGGATGAAGGTGGGTCTGAAGCCAGCATTGGTGCAGTGGAAGCTGCCGTTGGGGCAGGCAGCAGTACCTGTAGAAAAAATGCAAAGACATTCATTACAGTCAAGACCTTAGTGATAACTGTGCACAGTAGTGTGTAGTGTCTTGATAGTGGGTTCAGTCTGGCTTTATTGATGAGACGTGAGCAATACTGTACCTGGTTCATCTGAGCCATCCCTGCAGTCGCAGTAGTCATCGTTGACCCGGTCAAAGGGGATGGTGCTGGAGCCGTCCAAACAGGTAAAGGGCTTGTTCTCCTCATAGAACTGTCTCTCTGTCGGGATCGATGGGGACAGGTAAGGGTTGGGTACATAAGAGCAAATCTGAGAGACAATGCACACCTGCCAGGTTAAAATCCATGCTCACAATGGGATTCTGACAGCTAAAATAGCATAGACTGCAATAGACTTGACCTACCTCACTGGCTGTGATAAGAACCATAACGTTATTTGTCTGAATTCGGGTTAGAATCAGATGCCAACTCACTAGATAGTGGTACTCCGCGTGGACGCTGGATCTCGACCGCTGCGCCAGTGCGTATCGCCAAAGCCAAGCTCATCAACAACAGTAGAAGCGCACAAGACATGATGCAGTATCAACGGGGCCCAGCTACACTTTCAGGAATTCGCGGCGCTCCTGCAAACACAACTCAAGGCATTAGACAATGTACTTGAACCCAATACAGCTAGTCCTCAGACACACCATCATTCACAACATTGAAACAGTCGGCCCCATATGAAACCTCTGATACATTGCGTTAGAACGACATTTTCAGAATCATTTAGTCATAATTCAATACATGTAAAGATAGGTAACGTTAACTTAGCTAAGTAACGTTAAGTTAGCTGATGGGACTACAGTAGTAGCAGCTAGCTATCACCGGTCTTGATTTAACGGGGTACAAACTTCCTTTTGAACAATATTTATGAATGTTGTATATGCAATAAAGTATCATGTTCACAATAAAATGTGAAAAAAATACTAAAACCCTTATACAAATCGTTATTTTCGAAGTAAAAATATGACTAAGCATTCACTACCTCTCTTCCGCAATGCTTCAGGAAACGTCTCGTGCGCTCATGCACTGTAGTGTTTTTCTCTGATTGGACTAGCTCTCGAATCCGACCTGTGATTGGAGAATACTTGTGGCGTGGTGCATGATGGTCAATGAGTCAGCGAGTCAGAGAGGGTGGAGAACCTCTTTTGACCATGTTATGTGGATTTGAGGTTGCAGACGTGTGTGTGTCTGTCAAAATACTTAGTTGTATAAAGTACACTTTTTTTCAGTTTGAGCCTAAAATGACATACCCAAATCTAACTGCCTGTAGCTCAAGACCTGAAGCAAGGATATGCATGTTCCAGGGACCATTTGAAAGGAAACACTTTGAATTTTGTGGAAATGTGAAATGAATGTAGGAGAATATAACACATTAGATCTGGTAAAAGATAATACAATTTTTTTGTACCATCTTCTTTGAAATGCAAGAGAAAGGCCATAATGTATTATTCCAGCCCAGGCGCCATTTAGATTTTGGCCACTAGATAGCAGCAGTGTATGTGCAAAGCTTTAGACTGATCCAATGAACCATTGTATTTATGTTAAAAATGTTGTATCAAGACTGCCAAAATGTGCCTAATTGGTTTATTAATACATTTTCAAGTTCATAATTGTGCACTCTCCTCAAACAATAACATGGTTTTCTTTAATAGCTACTGTAAATTGGACAGTGCAGTTAGATTAACAAGAATTTAAGCTTTCTGCCCATATCAGATACGTCTATGTCCTGGGATTTTTTCATTTTCTTCCGATCTCATGCTAATCACATTAGCCTATGTTAGATCAACCATCCCGCGGGGGGGACACCCCGTAGAGGTTGAGTAAATATACTTTTAAGTACTACTTAAGTAGTTTTTGGCCGATTCTGTACTTTACTATTTATATTTTTGACAACTTTTATTTCACTACATTCCTAAAAAGAATAATGTACTTTTTACTCCATACATTTTCCCTGACACCCAAAAGTACTCGTTACAT
Source organism: Salvelinus sp. IW2-2015 (assembly GCF_002910315.2). Classification (NCBI taxonomy): domain Eukaryota; kingdom Metazoa; phylum Chordata; class Actinopteri; order Salmoniformes; family Salmonidae; genus Salvelinus; species Salvelinus sp. IW2-2015. The sequence goes on from NC_036860.1 coordinate 74,776,995, forward strand.
TTTGAATGCTTAGTAGGACAGGAAAATGGTCCAATATATGCATTTATCAAGAAAAGATCCCTCTGATCTGGCGGACTCACTAAACACACATACTTCATTTATAAATTATGTCTGAGTGTTGGAGATAGCGCCTGGCTGTCCGTAAATGTAAAAAACAAGAAAATAGTGCCATCTGGTTTGCTTAATATAAGGAATTTGAAATTATGTATACTTTAACTTTTGATACTTAAGTATATTTAAAACCAAATACTACCATAGTACTCTTTTACTGGGTGACTTTCACTTTTACTTGAGTCATTTTCTATTAAGGTATCTTTACTTTTACTCAAGTATGATAATACGGTACTTTTTCCACCACTGAAAATACTTCATAATTATAAGAGAGGTACTGTAGCTATGATCAAGGCAAGCCAAATAATTAGACAGCATAGCCTGAAACTGTCAGGCTGAAATGAGTCCATCA
>NC_036860.1:74782457-74785860 GCF_002910315.2 Salvelinus sp. IW2-2015
GCGCTCAGTCCACTCTCTGTACACGACCAGGGGCTTGGTGGGGTTACTTAGGTCCGCACAGTGCACCATGTTCCTCAGCACCTGCAGACACACACATAAGGTCAGGTATCACCAGTGCACGGTAGGCGTTGTGAATTTTCTCCAGCTTCAATTTGAGTTTGGAGTACCATTTTTTCTGCAGGGCATATGTTTAGAGGTCAGAGGGGAAAGCTCACCTGGATGCGGTCATTGTAGTGGTCGAGCAGGAGCACTCCTGAACTGGTCACCTTCTTCGTCTCCACCATGGTCTTCAGATCAGCCAGCAAACTCATGTGCTTGGACATATCCGTCGCCAACACCTTGAGAGGTCAATTAAAGGAGGAGGTCAAACAAAAACATAAAAAKCATCAGAAAATAACATTTAAATAACTCTTATAAGCCCCGCCCCTTACTGAGCCAGCGGATCAGCCCATTAGTGGGTGAGTGTGAGGGGCAGGAGCCTCACCATATCGATAACGAGCTTGCGCAGGCTCTGTCTCTGCCTCTTGCTGAGGTTCTGGAAGATGTCACAGTTGTCCTCGTGGAGCAGCTTGAAGCCCACGGCCAGGTGGTGGTTCTCCAGGACTGACTCATCGTTGTACATCAGAGCCAGCTCCGAGTCTGGGGGAGAGGACAGACAGAACACACCAGGTCAGTACAGAACACATACTAGGTCAGAGCACCTGTAGACACACCCCACTAGTACCGTCAGCATTACAGTGCTGACTCTGGCATTTTCTTTTTACGTTATCAGCTGTGCTACACTGACTAGTGAGCTGAGCCCAACTGAGATGTGGTTCAGGGAGCCTTATTCAGTTATAATGCAGTGTACTGTACAGCGTCCTGTCTCCTCCTATCTCCATTGTAAGGACTCACTGGTGTTGATGAGGAACTGGTTGGACACGCCAGGATGATCCACATCATGGATGGCAGCAGCAAATAANTGGGGAGATGGGGCTCTGGGGGATGGTGCTCTGGTACCAGTCCCTGTTGTCCTCCAGAGTGTCCAGGATGTCCTGGGCGTCAGGGTGCACCAGGTCCCCCCACGTCTCCCACAGAGGGTGCACGATGTAGTCGATGAAGCCCACCTACAGCACACAACACCAGGAGAATCAAACACACTAACGAACATCACACTAATAACAAGCACATTACACGGCTAAGGAATTTGTGTAAGCAACATGAGATGACATTTATAAACATCAATAATTATTAAGAAAGCATATATAAGCATTAAGCTTTTAGAATTACTTTGAAAGTGATCCCAAAATGTGTGTTGTGTGTATGTTTCCTAACCTGACTCTTCTCCACAGAAGCAGTGTGTTTGTCACACATAGGGCTGATCTCCATGCCTCTCTCCCTCTCCTTGTCCCCCTGTCTAAAGAACTCCTCCATGATGCGCTCAGTCCACTCTCTGTACACGACCAGGGGCTTGGTGGGGTTACTTAGGTCCGCACAGTGCACCATGTTCCTCAGCACCTGCAGACACACACATAAGGTCAGGTATCACCAGTGCACGGTAGGCGTTGTGAATTTTCTCCAGCTTCAATTTGAGTTTGGAGTACCATTTTTTCTGCAGGGCATATGTTTAGAGGTCAGAGGGGAAAGCTCACCTGGATGCGGTCAGTGTAGTGGTCGAGCAGGAGCACTCCTGAACTGGTCACCTTCTTCGTCTCCACCATGGTCTTCAGATCAGCCAGCAAACTCATGTGCTTGGACATATCCGTCGCCAACACCTTGAGAGGTCAATTAAAGGAGGAGGTCAAACAAAAACATAAAAAACATCAGAAAATAACATTTAAATAACTCTTATAAGCCCCGCCCCTTACTGAGCCAGCAGAGCAGCCCATTAGTGGGTGAGTGTGAGTGGCAGGAGCCTCACCATATCGATAACGAGCTTGCGCAGGCTCTGTCTCTGCCTCTTGCTGAGGTTCTGGAAGATGTCACAGTTGTCCTCGTGGAGCAGCTTGAAGCCCACGGCTAGGTGGTGGTTCTCCAGGACTGACTCATCGTTGTACATCAGAGCCAGCTCCGAGTCTGGGGGAGAGGACAGACAGAACACAGCGGGTCAGTACAGAACACATACTAGGTCAGAGGACCTGTAGACACACCCCACTAGTACCYTTTTCACATTACAGTGCTGACTCTGGCATTTTCTTTTTATGTTATTAGCTGTGCTACACTGACTAGTAAGCTAAGCTCAACTGAGATGTGGTTCAGGGAGCTTTATTAAGTTATAATGCAGTTATAATGCAGTACAGCATCCTGTCTCCTCCTTTCTCCATTGTAAGGACTCACTGGTGTTGATGAGGAACTGGTTGGACACGCCAGGATGATCCACATCATGGATGGCAGCAGCAAATAACGCAGCCAGGATCTCCAGATCAGTGAACACAGCCTGACAGAGAGAGAGATAGAACACAGTGTAACCAATCACGTTTTAGAACAGCCTACAGGACATGAATGTGCGATGGCAGTTAGCGTGCAGCTGTGTGCTTCAAGTTAGCTGTTGTTAGACATAGGCTCAGTGTGTGGTGAAATTTGGTTCTTACGTCCAGAGCCGGTGTGGACAGCAGGACATGGGTGGACTGTGTGACGTCAGCGGCGTGGAGGCTGTTGTGGTAGGCCACGTTGGCATGGTAGTGGTCCTCCAGGGTCATAACATAGGTCACAAAAGTGTCGACAGGGATTCGAAACGTCTTCAACAGATCCCTCTCCTACAGGGAAGGAAAACACAGTGTCACACAAACKCTCAGGATCCTATACACGTATATGAACAGCAAAGTCTACATTAAGTCTATATGACCACTCTTACTGAAAATCTAATGGATAAAACCACTGCTTTTCACCCACCTGGAAGATGGCGAACATGATGCAGCTGAGAGGCCTATTATTGGAGAACTCAGCCAGACGAAAGATATTAAGGCCCCACTTYTTCAAGTCATCCAGCTCCTGGTCAACAGACATCAGAATCAGAAACAGAATCACCTTTATTTGCCAAGTAAATTTACACATACCCAGAATTTGACTTGACATATGACTCCATTTAATCCCTTCAGAGACCCATCAATAAATGAAATCAATTCATTTTTGTCCACTCTAATGGAGATTGATTTTTTGGGCCGTATCTCTGAGGACATACATGCCACTTTGTTAAGTCCTGTTGTACCTCTGAGAGGACATTCTGGGGTATTCAATGATATCATGTGGGGGGTGTGACTTTGTGCTTTCTCATCCTGTTTTTTTTTTTTAAATGGCTGCCATCTCAATTTAGCACATTTCATTTAAAGAAGAAAGTACATGCATGTAATTGTGTAATCATAATTTTTGTGAGTTTGATATTCAAATTGTTTCCAGTAAGTAAATACAGTACATGACCAAAATT
>NC_036860.1:74785960-74795494 GCF_002910315.2 Salvelinus sp. IW2-2015
AAGAGAGATCACAAGTGTGGGTGTTTCTGAATGTGGTGTGGCGTGCGTGCCATGTCTGTTAGACTGGGTGTGTGCAGAGGGATGTGTGTGTGAATGGGGGCTGTGTGCAGGTTTGAAGAGACTTAGAGGCAAGCACACCCTGTGAACCCCCCCCATCCCCAGTCAGACTGCCACACAGAAGGACCGTCTGTCTGGTTTGTCTGGAGAGATGCTCCACATCGTTGACTCTCATTACAATCATAACCATGTGTGATTCAGCAATCAGCATTCAAACCGATTCCACCAACAAGAGGCGTGATAACACAATGCATCCTGAGTGAATTCAAAGTATATTCAATTGAATTCACAATGCAAGCTGAGACCTTTTTTCCCTTTTTTTTAACAATGTTTTTCCAACATTTTCCTTAGGGACTTTCACAAGAGTGGAAGTCCACATCCTTTTGTTGAGGGAGTTTCTTGATTAATAAAAACGATAATGAATTCAATGTTCTGGCATGTCCGCTTGTTTTTGACATTAATGCAGACTCTTATGGAAAGCCAAATCGCCAGACACATATACATAATACCATAATCGTGAATGCTGAGTTTGTTGGAGTGTTTTAAACTGCGCCCTGATAATGGAAAGCTTTCAACATATTGGCACTTTGTAGACATGTAAGCGTTGTGTGATTTGTTTATGGCTGTCACCCTCTTGAAAGGTTAAACCACAGATGTTTCCCTGAGTGCATTATAATATTATCGAACGATACAGTCATCATAGGCCATTGCTCATATAGAAGAGACGTGAGGCACCCAGGCAGTGACCTATCCTCACTCAGTACTAAACTCCATGCAGGCCAAAACCCTTACAAGTACCCATCTAACCAGGGCTTATATCCTCATATATTAAATGCATAGATCCTTTGATTACTGCAAAACAAATACTCTGCTTACGTATATTGCATGACAGTTCTTACACATTCCTTTGTAGAAACTAATGTGTATTGGGTTACTCCAGTAAGTTCAGCTTGTTTTCATTAAATTCTCTCTCTCTCCCTCTCTCTCCTCTCTCCTCTCTCAATCTGTCCCTCTCGCTTCTACTGTTCGTCTTTTGTGACCAACGTTTTAAGAGGAAAGGGCCAATCAGAAAACGCATTTTCCTCAATGACACTCCCCAGCAGCCCATAAGCAACAGGACTGTTGTCTTGAGATTTTGTAAGCAACGGCAGTGCAAAGAGTGTGCTTTCTTCTGTTATTATTGGCCCCTTGCTCCAGGGGAATGGGCTGAATGTAAGTATGAAGTGTTTGGGAGGCGAGACCGCTCTATTTGTTGCCAGTATTATTGATTCATTGACTTGGTCATTGATGTTGCAGAGGGTGGATTAAACAGGGTAGGTCAATCTCCACTGGAAGTCTTAAAAACAGACCACAACAATAAACAGGAAATATCACCACCAAGCCAGTTCCAGGTCGAAATGGTTTGAAAAATAGTAACAGTGTTCCTGTCAACACAGGAAGACATGGGATTTAAGTCCAGAGTAAACACGTCTCATCTTTCCCAAATAATCCTCTCCCCTCCATAACGAGAGAAAGATCCCAGTTTTAAAAGGGGGAGCAACGGGTCTCCATTCCCTTCTACACCGAGAGGTCGCCCTCTTTATACTCCTTAGACACCTAAGTTAAACTCTACTTCCTCTAACGGGCAGGAAGTCCTGTGTTTCATAAAGCGGGTTCCTGTTCAGGAAGAACCCTCATCTGCCTTTGTACAGACACACACTCACAGCTCACGTTGGCACCGCTTCTCGGTCCTCATCATATTTCCATGCAGGTTTTTACAGTCTGCTAGTTAGACAGCGAGCCTGGAATCCACCTGAAATGCTCTGTTACACCAATGTGTTTCCCTTCACAATAAACCTGAGCATATAAATGTAGATCCAGGCCCAGACCAGTAGGAATAGTGAAAAGCACTTTGGCAGATTCCATATTTGCCTTGACGGCCCTGCTCTCTCCCGGGTTTTCTTCTTTAAAAGACAAGCGGCACCATACCTATCCTTCATTCATGTGTTTGTAGCCCTGTAGATTTGTTATAAATATATGCCAATGACTATGTATGTAAGTATGTAGCAGTATGTATGTATGTAGAACTGTGGGTTCATGTTATGGAATGTCTTGGTGTGTCCCATAGTCACGAATGCCTGTGGTAAAACGGTACATCTTAACACTAATAGTGGTTACTTTTTTTTTTTTTTTTATGCATTCCTTTTTATAAAAAATAAATGAAATACTAAAGAATCAATCGGTTTTGTGTGTGTTTTTAAACGAGTGAATGTGTGCACAACCCAAGGTTCATATTTGTGCATGTATTGTTATGTGGAAAAACATGTCCTGAATACGTTTTCACTTTCCAGACCTATGCCATCACTTTTCAAATCCCACATGGCTGCATGAGGTGTGTAATCAAAAACTGATATTTTACTCCAACACATGCTCTAACAAAGTCAAAAAAATACCTTTTTTTCAACACCGACAAAGCTCTATTCAAATGTTGCATTAAACTTTTCTCCATTTAAACCTTGGCCTTCCACATCTAACAGCATGGTTTTAACTGCTTCCAGACTACATGAGAAAGAGTTCTGTTGTGTGACATTGTAGGGCGTGACATGTGGGGTCGGGAGAGATCAGGCGAGGGAGAGGGAAAAAAATGGGGTTTGGCAGGCCAGTTTTGAGAAATTGGTTATTTAAATCAATCCAACGTTTACTTTGTCACGTGCGCCGAATACAACAGTGTAGACTTACAGTGAAATGCTTACTTACAGGCTCTAACCAATAGTGCGGAAAATAAAAGGTGTGTGTGTGTAGGTAATAAGAAATAAAACAGTAAAAAGACATTTGAAAAAGAGTAGCAAGGCTATATACAGACACCTTGTAGTCAGGCTTATTGAGGTAGTATGTACATGTAGGTATCGTTAAAGTGACTATGCATATATGATGAACAGAGAGTAGCAGAAGCGTAAAAAGAGCGGTTGCGGGTGGTGGGACACAATGCAGATAGCCCGGTTAGCCAATGTGCGGGAGCACTGTTGTCGGCCCCAATTGAGGTAGTATGTACATGTAGGTATCGTTAAAGTGACTATGCATATAAGATAACAGAGAGTAGCAGCAGCTTAAAGAGGGGTTGCGGGGCACACAATGCAAATAGTCCGGGTAACCTGTTCAGGAGTCTTATGGCTTGGGGGTAAAAACTGTTGAGAAAGCCTTTTTGTCCTAGACTTGGCACTCCGGTACCGCTTGTCATGCGGTAGTAGAGAGAACAGTCTATGACTGGGGTGGCTGGGGTCTCTGTGCAATTTTAGGGCCTTCCTCTCTGACACCGCCTGGTGTAGAGGTCCTGGATGGCAGGCAGCTTTGCCCCAGTGATGTACTGGGCCGTACGCACTACCCTCTGAAGTGCCTTGCGGTCGGAGGCCGAGCAATTGCCGTACCAGGCAGTGATGCAACCAGTCAGGATGCTCTTAATGGTGCAGCTGTAGAACATTTTGAGGATCTCAGACCCATGCCAAATCCTTTTAGTTTCCTGAGGGGGAATAGGCTTGTCGTGCCCTCTTCAACACTGTCTTGGTGTGTTTGGACCATTCTAGTTTGTTGTTGATGTGGACACCAAGGAATTTGAAGCTCTCCAACTGTTCCACTACAGCCCCGTCGATGAGAATGGGGATTTGCTCGGTACTCCTTTTCCTGTAGTCCACAATCATCTCCTTAGTCTTCGTTACGTTGAGGGATAGGTTGTTATTCTGGCACCACCCGGCCAGGTCTTGACCTACCTATAGGCTATCTCGTCGTTGTTGGTGATCAGGCCTACCACTGTTGTGTCCGTCAGCAAACTTAATGATGGTGTTGGAGTCGTGCCTGGCCATGCAGTCGTGGGTGAACAGGGAGTACAGGAGGGGACTGAGCACGCACCCTGGGGAGCTCCAGTGTTGAGGGTCAGCGTGGCAGATGTGTTGCTACCCTCACCACCTGGGGGCGCCTGTCAGGAAGTCCAGGATCCAGTTGCAGAGGGAGGTGTTTAGTCCCAGGTTCCTTAGCTTGGTGATGAGCTTTGAGGTACTTTGGTGTTGAACGCTGAGCTGTAGTCAATGAACAGCATTCTCACATAGGTGTTCCTTTTGTCCAGGTGGGAAAGGGCAGTGTGGAGTGCAATAGAGATTGCATCATCTGTGGATTTGTTTAGGCGGTATGCAAATGGAGTGGGTCTAGGGTTTCTGGGATAATGGTGTTGATGTGAGCCATTACCAGCCTTTCAAAGCACTTCATGACTACGGACGTGAGTGCTAAGGGTCTGTAGTCATTTAGGCAGGTTGCCTTTGTTCTTGGGCACAGGACTATGGTGGTCTGCTGAAGCATGTTGGGATTACAGACTCAATCAGGGACATGTTGAAAATGTCAGTGAAGACACCTGCCAGTTGGTCAGCACATGCCCGGAGCACACGTCCTGGTAATCCGTCTGGCCCCGCAGCCTGTGTATGTTGACCTGTTTAAAGGTCTTACTCATGTCGGCTACGGAGAGCGTAATCACACAGTTGTCCGGAACAGCTGATGCTCTCATGCATGCCTCAGTGTTGCTTGCCTCGAAGCGAGCATAGAAGTGATTTAGCTCGTCTGATAGGCTCGTGTCACTGGGCAAGCTCGCGGCTGTGCTTCCCATTGTAGTCTGTAATAGTTTGCAAGCCCTGCCACATCCGACGAGCGTTGGAGCCGGTGTAAGCTTACAAGAAGCTTACAAGCTTTCGTGTAAGCTTACAAGAAAGCTTACAAAGCTTTCTTGTAAGTCCGGGTTAAAGTCCCGCACCTTGAAAGCGGCAGCTCTACCCTTTAGCTCAGTGCGAATGTTTCCTGTATCCATGGCTTCTGGTTGGGGTATGTACGTACAGTCACTGTGGGACGACGTCCTCAATGCACTTATTGATAAAGCCAGTGACTGATGTGGTGTATTCCTTCTGGAAGAATCCCAGAACATGTTAAAGTCTGTGATAGCAAAGCAGTCCTGTAGTTTGGCATCTGCTTCATCTGACCTTTTTTTTTATAGACCGAGTCACTGGTGCTTCCTGCTTTAATTTTGCTTGTAAGCAGGAATCAGGAGGATAGAGTTGTGGTCGGATTTACCAATGGAGGGCGAGGGAGAGCTTTGTACGCGTCTCTGTGTGTTGAGCACAGGTGATCTAGAATTTTTTTCCCTCTGGTTGCACATTTAACATGTTGATAGAGATTTGGTAGAACTGATTTAAGTTTCCCTGCATTAAAGTCTCCGGCCACAGGAGCGCCGCCTCTGGGTGAGTGGTTTCCTGTTTGCTTATTTCCTTATACAGCTGACTGATGGCCGGTTCTTTAGTGCCAGCATCTATGGTGGTAAATAAACAGCCACGAAAAGTATAGCTGAGAACTCACTAGGCAAGTAGTGTGGCCTGCAATTTATCACAATATACTCTACTTCAAGCGAGCAAAATCTAGAGACTTCCTTAGATTTCGTGCACCAGCTGTTGTTTACAAATATGCACAGTCTTACCGGAGTGTGCTGTTCTATCCTGCCGGTGCAGAGTGTATCCCCGCTAGCTGAATATCCATGTCGTCATTCAGCCACGATTCCGTGAAGCATAGGGTATTACAGGTTTTGATGTCCCGTTGGTAGGATATTCGTGATGGTACCTCGTCTAGTTTATTGTCCAATGATTGCACGTTGGCGAGTAATATTGACGGTAACGGCAGCTTTCCTAGTTGCCTTCTGCGGGTCCGGATGAGGCATCCGGCTCTTCGTCCTCTGCGTCGCTTTCTTTTGCGAATAATTGGAATGTCTGCCCTGTGGGGTGTTAGGAGAATATCGTGTGAGTCCTGCTTGTCATTGTTGAAGAAATCTTCGTCTAATCCGAGGTGAGTGATCGCTGTCCTGATATCCAGAAGCTCTTTTCTTCCGTAAGATGCGGTTGCAGAAACATTATGTACAAAATAATTTCCAAATATTGCGAAAAAAKKKCACATAATAGCACAATTTGTTAGGAGACCGTAAAACGGCGGCCATCTCCTCCGGCGCCATTTTGTCYCCGGAGAGAGTGGCTGTTTCTCTGGGAGCTCCATGAAGACGGGAGACAGCCTTTTGAGGGAGAGGTTCCTGGCTGGCCTTGGGCCASAGCCTTGGAGAGGCTGACGGAGTGTGGCCTTGAAAGAGAGTCTGGCCTGGTTGCTGTCAGAAGTCCTGGATTCCTGGGTGGGAACATTGGCTAAATCAGCCCCAGTGCGTGTGGTCATGGCTAGAAGGGATCCAGCTTTTGTCAAATGAAAGTCCGATTTGACTTTTCGTAGCAGGTTAGTATAATTAATGTAGCAGGTTATGAGACTTAGGTCAAGGTTAGGAAAAGGGTTTTGTAAAATGCGAAAATTTACTTTTGAAGTTAATTTGACAAAAGCTGGATCCCTTTTAGCCATGACCTTGCGCTGCTGGGAACGTGGCCAAGAATTTCCAGCGCTCAGCAGCAAGATATTACAGTCCAGAAARCTGTAGGTGAAGAACACAAAAGGCATAAAGGGTTACGCTGTGCGCAGAAAGCTCAACTGAAACAGCTGCATATGCTTAGAAAGACATGAACACACTCATGCCAGCCACACAGGCACACCCACAAACAGGCATCCACATTGGGYAAAACAAGACTGCACACTTGCGAGTTTAAAACATACAGTCACTTGGAGTCAGCTGCACATTCCTGTATAGATATATCACAGCAAAAAAACACACACACAAAGGAGCTCATATGCTCTCAGCCTCAAGAAATTCACTGCACATCAACCGTAATGAACTAGTGCCACCTTCTGGTGAAATACTAATTTTACTTGTACATTTCACTTTCATTCACAGCACTAATTTCTATCATATGTTGAGTATGTGTATGAATATAATTATTAATTTTTTATTCATGGATGCTTTGTATTTCTACACATTCATTATTAACTGTAGTTTTCGGTTGCATAATGCAGATAATATAGATCTATGTCTATCTATTCGTTCCATTTGTCCTACCCAAAATAAATATGAAGAGATGCTGGCTTATGTTATGTGCTCAATGGTTCTGTGACGATTTTAATTACATTTTACTGCACCCACTTGCAATTATTTAGGTTTGTTTTTCGACAATAGACAATGTTGCTATTGTGTACTGGTCGTTCCACGAAATGAGTCCCTTTTGAGTCCCTTTGATATTTTAAGTAGAAATTGTGCACCAATATTACATTTTAAAAGCCTGTAATATTAAACGAAGTACCCTTTAATATAGAAAACGTTTTTTATATCAATAAAGACACTATGTACCAGAAGTGTGGACTCGAGTCACAAATATGATGACTTGCAACTCGACTTTGACACCAATGACTCGTGACTTGACTTGGATTTGAGCCTTATGACTCGACTTGACTTCATACCCTCCCCAAACCCAAATATAAAAAATGATGCTATTACAAAAAGTGTGCAGCGCATCAACTCTTCATTTAACGGATTACAGTTTGAATCGGACAGCAGCCAATCAAATTGTGTGTGGCAGTGCAGAGGAACGTCGGCGGGTGAATTCAGATGGAGGCCTTGGAATGATGATACCCAAAAGTATTATTTTCGGATATAAAGACGACGCTGTATAAACAAAAAACAGATTGCAACTTGCAAAACGTGTGGGAAGAAAATTACAGACAGAGGCGAGACAATTTCCAACTTTGTTCGACATTTGAAGCTGCACCAAATAACGGTAAATCGTGGCTAATATAGCCGACAGCTATCCATCACACGAGGTTGTGTGCTTATGAGTGTGTGTGTAACTTTTTTTTGCTGGCTTGTGATYTCTGGAGCCTGTATTGTTGCTTGCCTAGATTAGACTTGCTTATTGACTCGCCACCARGCTGTTTGGAGCTGGAAAAGATCAAATGAGCACATTTGTGGCAGAGTGCCCCCTAGAATGGTTGTATACTCTTCCTAACCTGCTGATTACGGCTTTAACCTCTGATTGTGTTTATGCTTCACACAAATCCCACCATCCCCCTCTCTGCTGTCCTCCGCAGTTTTGAGCTTTCTCCATTGATAATGAATGAAATACGCGGCTTATTTCATCTGAGGCATCGCATTCAGATACACTATTCCAGATAGAAATGCCTATTCTAAAATATATTAAATAGTTTCCCCCTTCATCAATCTACACAAAATACCCCATTATGACAAAGCAAAAACAGGTTAAGAATTTTTGCAACAACAAAAAAAAAAATCCAAAACTGAAATGACATTTACATAAGTATTCAGACCCTTTACTCAGTAATTCGAAGCACCTTTGGCAGCGATTACAGTCTTGAGTCTTCTTGGCACACCTGTATTTGGGAAGTTAATCCCATTCTTCTCTGCAGATCCTCTCAAGCTCTGTCAGGTTGGATGGGGAGCGTCGCTCCAGGTCTCTTCAGAGATGTTCGATCGGGTTCAAGTCCGGGCTCTGGCTGGGTCACTCAAGGACATTCAGAGACTTGTCCCGTAGCCACTCTGCGTTGTCTTGGCTGTGTGCTTCGGGTCGTTGTCCTGTTGGAAGGTTATCCTTCACCCCAGTCTGAAGTCCTGAGCGCTCTCGAGCAGGTTTTCATCAAGGATCTCTCTGTACTTTGCGCTGTTCATCTTTCCCTCGATCCTGACTAGTCTCCCAGTCCCTACTGCTGAACAACATCCCTACAGCATAATGCTGCCACCACCATGCTTCACCGTGAGGAGGGTGCCAGGTTTCCTCCAAACGTMACGCTTGGCATTCAGGCCCAATAGTTAAATCTTGGTTTCATCAGACCAGAGGATCTAGTTTCTCATGGTCTGAGAGTCTTTAGGTACATTTTGGCAAACTCCAAGCAGGATTTCATGTGCCTTTTACTGAGGAGTGGCTTCCATCTGGCCACCACAAAATAAAACAGGTTGACATTTTTGCAAATTATAAAAAATAAAATGTAAAAAAACATGATTTACATAAGTATTCAGACCATTTGCTATGAGACTCGAAAATTGAGTTCAGGTGCATGCTGTTCCATTCATCATTGAGATGTTTCTACAACTTGATTGAGTCCACCTGTGGTAAATTCAATTGATTGACATGATTTGGAAAGGCACACACCTCTCTATATAAGGTCCCACAGTTGACAGTGCATGTCAGAGCAAAAACCAAGCCATGAAGTCGAAGGAATTGTCCGTAGAGCTCCGAGACAGGATTGTGTCGAGGCACAGATCTGGGGAAGGTACAAAACATTTATGCAGCATCTAAGGTCCCAAGAACACAGTGCCTTCATTGTTCTTAAATGGAAGAAGTTTGGAACACCAAGACTCTTCCTAGAGCTGGGTGCCCGGACAAACTGAGCAATCGGGGGAAGGCCTTGGTCGGGAGGTGACAAGAACCCGATGGTCACTCTGACAAAGCTCTAAGAGTTCCTCTGTGAGATGGGAGAAAATTCCAGAAGGACAACCATCTCTGCAGCACTCCACCAATCAGGCCTTTGTGGTAGAGT
>NC_036860.1:74796403-74796805 GCF_002910315.2 Salvelinus sp. IW2-2015
TGAGCGTGCAGATTTTTTTGCTGAGAGCGACACTTGGCTTATTAGTCGATTTAGTTTTCCAAGGCATATTTTATTGTATCTCTGCAACCAACTCCAGTATTAGAAAGGGAGACGAAACGCACCAATGCCATCCCAGTGCATACCCAAGTCTTCTCCACAGAGGTCGACCGATTATGATTTTTCAATGCCGATACCGATTATTGGAGGACCAAAAAAAGCAGATACCGATTAATTGGCCGATTAAAAAAAAATATGTATTTGTAATAATGACAATTACAACAATACTGAATGAACACGTATTTTAACTTAATATAATACATCAATAAAATCAATTTAGCCTCAAATAAATAATGAAACATGTTCAATTTGGTTTAAATAATGCAAAAACAAAGTGTTGGAGAA
>NC_036860.1:74798984-74802489 GCF_002910315.2 Salvelinus sp. IW2-2015
CGCGATTGAGACACGCTTCTCCCTTGTTCTTCGAGTCTGTCCCGCTATTTCACTCAAAACCCAACCCCTTTTTCTGTTGGTACCAGCTGTCAATCTGTTCCGTTCCGCTAGGACGTTTTCCTTTATGACATAATTGTAATCAAGGTAGGGATCATTCTGTGTATATGTAATTCTGTCGTGATTAGTTAGGTATTTACGTAAAAATAATTAAACTCAATTTTGTATTGCTGATTCAACTTGTTAGACCAGGGTGGCGTGAAGATAACCAAGAATTTACAACTTGTCCAGATGAAGATGAAAATAAAGGTACGATTAATATATTGCACTGCTATTGATGTAAAATATGACTAAGGTCTTTAAGAGTTTGATTCGAAGATAATGCTCGTATAAATAGTTATTCTGTGGTGCCCCGACTTTCTAGTAATTACATTTACATGATTAGCTCAATCAGGTAATATTAATTACAGAGAAAGGATTTTATAGAATAGCATGTCATATCACTTAATCCGGCATAGCCAAAGACACGACACCGTACACTGCTGTGCAACAGGCCAAAGTGAAAAAGGATTTCCATATGTCATTGGAGCAATTGACTGCACCCACATTGCAATYAAAGCACCATCATTGAACGAATTCAACTTCGTCAACAGAAAAGGTTTCCATTCTGTCAATGTGCAGGTCATCTGTGATTCACATTTGGCTTTGTTGAATGTAGTGGCCAAATGGCCAGGTGGGAAACATGATTCATTCATTGCGCAGAACAGTTCAGTCGGCCCTAACCTCCAGGAAAGAGCCGTTGAGGATGGATGGCTTATTGGTAAGTGACTTGTGTTTTATTTGCCATGTTAGACCTCTACTGGGAAACTGAATGTTGTGTTCATAACTGCAGGAGACCGGGGKTACCCATTAAAAACATGGCTGATGACTCCCCTCACAAACCCCTCAAACCAACAAGAGGCAAGGTACAACCAAGGCCACGCACTCACCAGAACAACAGTGGAGCGCACCATAGGCCTGCTGAAAGGGCATTGGCTGTGCTTGTCTGGGACAGGAGGCKCACTGCAATACCAGCTTAGCAAGGTTTGCCTATGAAATTACATATCTTCAAATGACATTACGTGGATGTAATACAATGTGCAAATTCCTTTTTAGGTTTGCTACATTGTCAAGGCTTGCAGTGTGCTTCACAACATTGCAATCAAAAGTGTCATTCAGTGGAATGACCCACTCAGACACGATGAGCTCATGCCTGACAGGGAGTGTTTCCCACCACCCATAATAGCCCTAACACTGAGGACAAGAGTCAATATCATACAACGGTTTTAGGTATCTGTTCTTCCAAATATTGTAATCAAATCGACAAGGAAAACACGTTTACATTGTGCCAGAATTTGTCTCACATGTTTGACACAATCAACAAGTTCTTTCAATGGTTGATTTCTCTCTCAGGCCGTTGCATACATCCTCCAGCTGCTGTTTGAGTCCAAGAATTGATGTGTTGATCTCTTGTTGTTTCWGGACTGCATCACAGGCTGACTACTTCGCTCGCGTCGCGTGCACGTGGCAAAATACATTTAGAAATCTATATTATTKAATTATTGCGCCAACGAGTGTCTGCGTTGCCAAGTGCTAAAATAGAAGTCAGTTCTATTTGTGACGCAGATCGCGCTGCAAATCCTGCCTCTCCCATCTCCTCATTGGTTTATAGAAGCAGGTACCCATGTGCCAACTCCTCATTGGTTATACCCACGTGGGGGACTGGAAAGACAAACAGGTCAGTGGCCGGTAATGCCACCTAATTTATGAAAAGTGCCAATCGCATAAAGTCAAGAGAAGAAAAAGCTAGAAAGGAGGAGGAGCTGACTAAGAAACGACTCGGTTGGCCGTTTTAATGTGTGGATTCAATTGTCGGAAGTAGAAACCTTGTGCATTTCAAGGTAAATAACAAACTCAATGTTTATATCCAAGGACAAATTAGCTGTAACAGCAAGCTAGCTGCTAGCTAAATAGGACAAATTAAGCTAGCAAGTGCAAGCTAGCTAGCTAAATTGCCATAAAGGTTTATGACATTTTCGTAATGTAATTGTTCCAGATTTTTGTTTGAATATTTTTAACAATGCGTGTCAACGTGACGCGTTTGGTGTGGGGGGACAAATAAATGTATGCATGATGGCGCACACGCGGAGCGGTTTGGGTTCCGTGTGAGGTCTCTCCAATTATGCTGCCAATGCGCTGGTCCATAGCAGACAGTGAAGAGTCACTCTGCCCTCCTGTTGCACTTATATCCCTTTTTTGGCATATGTTTTTAAATCAACCCATTTCTTTTTAATTTCATTAACTGTTCTGCAGTCAGATGAGGCAGAATTTACCACAGCACTAACCTTCTCCCAAGCAATTTTTTGTTCTCCAAAAAGTATGACTTGTTTTGCTTCCACTTCAGTGATCAAAGGTTCTATTTCTGCGTCCGAAAAGTTTTTTTCTTTGATTTCTCCATGTTGGAGAACAGAAATTAGTGACATTTCTTGCAGCTTTAAAGGGAAGATTTGTGTTCATAAATGGTCATTTAGGGCAGTCTTTATGTAAATGAGACTTCACGTGCATAAGCACAGTGTTTTAGAACGTGTCTGATTTATCAAGGCAAAATACTTACAGGTGTGTGTAAATCAAGCGTACGAGCAATTGATAAATACCAACCTTTTTGTACTTGCCAACTTTATTTTTTTCCGTACAGTTAATTTAGAAGCTTTTCTACGCAACATCGATAAATGAGGGCCCCGGTACTTGATAACCAAGCAGGGTGCAGTCCTTTTGAACTTCCTGAATTTATCCATATAGAGTACCACAGTGTGAGTCATAATACCCATTAAAAACCTAGCGGTCAAAACGGGGAAATGGTTCTAATCGTTTTTCCACTGTTCATTTTCCCCATAGGGGATTTTAGAAACACTTAAAATAATTTCTGTGTTTTGTGTAGGCTTACCCCGGTGTGATGTTTTGATAACTGTAAATCTCCATGGGACAAGGTGACTTATCAATATATTTGCCTGTATTTAATCCCCCAAAATGAAATACTAATGAACTACAAATGCCATGATGATCTGGATGAGACTGCCTAATCGAGGCAAAGCTAAGAATCTCTAGATTAACTACCATGTAGTAATGAATAAATTGGCTAAATGTCTTTAAATTGACAATTCTGTGAACTGTCTTGTGCAAGTTTTAKATTTATATAATACCTGTTAGCAAAGGTGTCAGATAGAGATGACGTGCAGGAGCTTGCAGGGATTTGTAGTCTTGCATGATGTCTACTTTGATGCTAATTTTTCGAATCGGAGAGTAAATMGAGACGAATATATTGATAAAAGTCACCTTCTCCGAGAGAGATTTAAATGGTTATCAAAACGTCACCCCAGGGTAAGCCTACACAAAACACAGCCCTTATTTTGAAGTGTTTCTAAAATCCCCTATGAAAAAAATGAATGGTGGAAAAACGATTGGAACCGTT
>NC_036860.1:74802707-74807003 GCF_002910315.2 Salvelinus sp. IW2-2015
CAATCTGTCATCACTTGTGTGGTATTAGAACTGAAATTTTGGATAAATATCTGAATTAGCATCTGGGAGGATTAGTAAATATCGATTATACTCTTATAGGGTCTGTCAAGCTTTTGAAATTATCTGAACTGTTGGTCAAACGCGTAGTCCGTTACACGGGATGACAGTTCGGGATACTGTCCAATATACAGAGCATTTGTAACTTGAATTATACTTAGGGGTCCCGAATCGCTTTTTAAACTTTATATTCGGGAGGGTGTATATATCAAATGGGTGTCGAGTGTGATATCTTAGGTCGGCCGCCTTCGTACATCACGGGGGAGGTATTCGGTTTCTCACGTGGGGTGTACGCTAGAACGCCAGCGACCCCACCCCAAACAGAAGCAATGCAAGGTTGTAAAGCACGGTGTGCTAGGAAAAAACTCCCTAGAAAAGGCCAAACCCTAGGGAAGAAACCTAGAGAGGAACCAGGCTATGAGGATGCGCCAGTCCTCTTCCCTGCGCGTGCGCGGGTGAAGATTATAGAACAGAACTGGCCAAGACTGTTCAAGATGTTCATAAATGCCAGCATGGTCAATAAAATAATCGCAGTAGGTTGTCGAGGGGTGCAGCAAGTCAGCACCTCAGGAGTAATGTCCAGTTGCTTTTCAGTAGCGCGATCATCTATAGAGTATCTCTACCGCTCCTGCGGTCTCTGAGAGTTGAACCAGCAGGTCTGGGACAGGTAGCAACATCCGGTGAACAGGTTCAGGGTTCCATAGCCGCAGGCAGAACAGTTGAAACTGGGAGAGCAGCACGGGCCAGGTGGACAGCAAGGAGTCATCATGCCAGGTCGTCCTGAGGCATGGTCCTAGGGCTCAGGTCTCCGAGAGAGAGAATTAGAGAGAGCATACTTAAATTCACAGCCAGGACACCGGATAAGACAGGAGAAGTCTCCAGATATAACAAACTGACCCTAGCCCCCGACACATAAACTACTGCAGGCATAATATACGGCTGAGACAGGAGGGTCAGGAGACACTGTGGCCCATCCGATGATACCCCCGGACAGGGCCAAACAGGAAGGATATAACCCCACCCACTTTGCCAAAGCACAGCCCCCACACCACTAGAGGGATATCTCTTCAACCACCAACTTACCATCCTGAGACAAGGATGCCACGGCACAACCCAAGGGGTGGCGCCAACCCAATTGAATTTTAAAACTGAATGCAATATTCATTCAACTCAGTTTGAAATCATTAAATAAGTTCAATTTCTGAATAAAATTTGTGCGTTACAAATACTTTAAAAAAAATCAATTCCAAGATACAAATAKAAAATTATGGAATTCAAATACCATTTCTGTTGCCACTGAAATGACCCATAAATAAACAAACCACACCCCCGCCATCCCCACGTGTGCGTTTGCCAAGTTGCGCCATGTCCACCAGATGCATATGCGTTTTGAAAATATTGAACGCATGGTACACAGAACGGACCACCACCTAGTGCGGCATCCCTAACGTAGCGTTCGTACTACTTCAATGTCAAAGAGTTTGCGGCATCTCGTGGACATGAGGCGTTAGTTGTACAGCAGGTCACCATAACAAATACATTTATAAAGCCAGCTATGTCTCTCTGATAAGTAATTTAAAAAAAAATATCAACCATTATCACGAGCAATCCGATTGCATTTTTATCTTTCCTCGATTTCCCTCGAAAAATCATGTACATTGTGGTGAACGAAGTAGTAGGCAAATCAATGGGGGTGTCAACAATTTACAATATTCCATAGAGAGGTGAAAACATACTATGAAACAAACAGCCAATGCTAATGTATCATTTAATTAAACTATCAATGTAAAAGTTGTTCAAAACCWTAATCGATACATGTATTAATGAAAGTTGATCCCATATTCTCCATGCGTTTCACCTATACATCAACGTAATGGTAAAGCCCAAAATCCGCGCGAAAAGACGGCCCGCACCCCTGAGCTGCATATAGCTAGCCTACAACAGATGCCACACACATTGTTTTTCAGAGAGCTCTGATTTTAGCACATAGTTTTAACGATTCTTTGTTGTCTTTTCTTGTTTTTATCAAAACGAGTTTTATATTTTAGTGT
Organism: Salvelinus sp. IW2-2015; assembly: GCF_002910315.2. Lineage (NCBI taxonomy): Eukaryota > Metazoa > Chordata > Actinopteri > Salmoniformes > Salmonidae > Salvelinus > Salvelinus sp. IW2-2015. The sequence goes on from NC_036860.1 coordinate 74,804,816, forward strand.
ATCACGCTCACACTTGAAATGCCAGCCAATACCTCCTTGTCTCTGCCAGTGGATGTCAGGAAAAGGTAACGTTACAAGCTAGCTAGCGCAAATGTAATGTTGCAGTGCTGTCATGTTCGGCTAGCTAGCTTGCAGCACACTGCATTCAGTTCACCCTTTGTCCTGTCAAATAAGCACACTGGCATGTGGTATTCTTATTCTCACCGCATCACARGATCCACCATTCCATGCACAATACTGCGAATTAATTTTGCCACGCTGAAACGSCTCGGCTAACTGGATAGCTCGCTAGCATCTTCCACGGTTTTCCTATGCCATGTCTAGRTATTTTACTGTACCAAAGATGCGTTGTGCTTGGGAATGGATTTGGCGCCAAATAATACATTTTGTCTCATGTCAGCTGTTGCCTCTCCCTTCAATATTGAATACATGCATGTTTTTATTTCCTAGTTGGCTAACTAATGTTAACGTTCGCGTTATCGCTCTAATTGTTAGCTTGRTAGCTATCATCGACTATTTGTGAAATGTTAGCAACTCAAAACGGCTAYCTATCTACATTGTCTGTTTACAGCATGATAACATTACACTAGCTGGCTTCTTGTTCGATGCTTGGTACAGTAYCTAGGATAGGAATTCAAAATCAAGTCAGGTTCACAATCAATTGTCCAGCTAATTAGCTAGATAGCGTTAACATTTTAGCGTCAACAAGTTGTGCCATGCTGATATGTTGGATTTGACTATGTTTAGGTCATTGTAGCAAGTGGGTAACACTTTTTTTTGTTTTGTTTACAGGCTGGAGGTGTTGGAAAAAGATGAAGATGGGATCTCAGATGAGGTGAYTGACCTGATCTACCAAGTTTGACATTTGGTTTCYGATGCTAAAGACTTATTTAKGTTTTCTGTTATTTCATCYTTGACTAATGTCCAGAAAGCCGATTATGACCATCCCTTTGTGAAGTTGTATTAGTCGTATGTACAAGATACACATGGTATACATCGTCCAACGAAATGTTTACTTGCAGGTTCCTTCTCGACAATAAGATACAAGCGAAAGTAAATGGSTCAGACTAGAATAAACATRTTAGCATAAGTATAATACAAGAATGCACAGTATAATATTTACATCMGTTTTGGGGATTGGGGGYCAAGTGTTTACATTGTACATGATTTAGTGTGTGGCATAAAATTGTGTGGATGAGTGCATATGTGTGTGGAGAGCTGCTTCGTGTTCAGCATTCTGATGACTTGTASCTACAAACTGTCTCGGAGCCTGTTGGTATAAGACCTCATGCTTGATTGTCTTCCTCWCAGTAGGCGAGTGAACAGCTTGTGGCTAAGRACTTAAAATAACTTYGATGGGTAGCACCTTCCAAAGCATGTCTTAAACCAGTTTATTTAACTCATAGGACCGTGTCAAAGAAAAGGTCAAGTTGGTGCAGGACTTCCTGCATGCYGATGCCCAGGACCAGCTCAGCAGCCTGAAAGCCAAGATGAAGAGTTCAGAGATCTCAATGGTGAGTTGTGGCTGCATCCTGTCAATCTAACAAATTCACTCACTCCATAGAAATAATCTTTGGGTTTATCCAAAATTGCACCTTTTCATATATAGTGCAGTGCTTTTGACCAGGGCCTACATGTTCCCCTCAGGATGGCTACCTCTCTAAGGTGAAGGCCCTATTGGGACGTGAGCTGTGTGTGGAGAATGGCTCACACGGTGATGTTGTGGAGCAGAACTGCAAGAATGGCAAAACAAATGGCTCTGCCGCAAATGGTGACTCTCACAAGGAAGAGGATGAAGAGGGAATCATGGACACCAAAGAGGCTGATGCCWTGAAGTCTCCTTCTGCCCCCAAAGGAAAGGGAGGACGGAAGAACAAGTCAGACTCTGAGCCCAAGAGTGAGTAGGAGTGGTTGGGGACATCAATTTCTCCCTGGATTAATCTATACAGTATCCCTTTTCTGTGATGTCTCATGCTCTTAAAGATTTGTTATGTCCATCTAATTGTTTGACCAAGCAACTTGTAAAACCCCAAACACATCTTAGAGAACTGTACATTTTGGGAAATGACTAAGTGTTGAGGRACYTGGATGCATGTGCAATCGATTCCAAATCCTTAAATAATAAAACATTGTTTCTTTACTTTTGTCCAGAATCTCCTGGTTCCAGGGTCACAAGAAACTCTGTCTC
>NC_036860.1:74808276-74817244 GCF_002910315.2 Salvelinus sp. IW2-2015
GATTTAAGATTATACTTGGATGGTGTACCTATGGCTAACTACTGTACTGTGATTTTTCTAAGTGGGGTTCCTGCAAAAAGCTCGGTGCCCATCAACGCCTGGTGGATCACTGGTTTTGACGGAGGAGAGAAAGCCTTAATTGGATTCACTACAGGTAATCTCAAGATCTTCTTTTAGGTTTAAGTGGATTGAATGTTAAAACATTAGCCTAATGCCTATATTCATGGGTGTATATAATGACTCTGACCTCTAACCCATGACCTCTTCCCCATCCTCCAGCCTTTGCTGACTACATCCTGATGGATCCCTAGGAGGAGTACGCCCCCATCTTCGCCGTGATGCAGGAGAAGATCTTACATGAGCAAGATGGTGGTGGAGTTCTTCCTGCAGAAGAACCCTGACGTCAGTTATTGAGGACCTCCTCAACAAGATCGAGGTGAAATACTAAGGATCGTTTACTAAGAATCGTTCAGTGTATGCAACTACAGTTTATTGGAGAAGTGCAGGTAGTTATTTTTCTGTCGTTGGTTGCCTAATGAACATGGTCCAAATCTTACACCATGACAACATCAGCTTCGAGCACTGACTTGACTCGCCAGCTCTCCTCTTTGCCCCTAAGACACAGGGCCTCCTGCTGGCGGAACTTCAACCGCTTCACAGAGGACACGCTGCTGCGCCACCCAGTTTGTGGTGGAGCAGTGGAGAGCTACGACGAGGCGGGGACTCTGACGAGCAGCCCATCATCGTCACCCCCTGCATGAGGGACCTGATCAAGCTGCGGGGTCACCCTGGGAAAGAGGTAAATGATAGGACCTGGTATTGTCTGATGTTGCAGCAGACTTGCCGTTTATAGCACAACACCCCCCCCCCCCCCCCTCCCCGTAGTGCTGTCTGCTTCTCACTAGCTGGTTGTGGCTGGAAAGAGAATCCTAACCTCTCTTAGTATAAGTAATGAAGTTAAAATGGCAGACTGTCGGTCAATAGCTGGATTGAAGATGCACTTCAGTCTAATTTGCTGTGGTTCATTTTATGTTAAAACCGTAAAGTTAAAGGTCCAGCCGCCAGAGCTGTGTATGTTCACATGCTGATTTGTTGGGGACAATAAGGGGMTTATGTTTGTCTCCCTGCTGTTTGTTCCCTCTGATCCCTGGTGTTTAACACTCCTCTTGACATTCCCTAATGCAGCATGCTGTTGTACTGGTAGGTATTCTACAGCCCTTCGGTCTGAAAATATCCTTGGCTTGTTTGGTGTGCATTGCAACAAATGTGTTGTCATAGAGCAATTTGGCGAACTGTGAAGCTCATCCCAATGTGTGCTGTTTGTCATAAAAAAAATCTGCATGGCTGCTTTGGCTGTTGAGAGCTTGAACACATCATTACTACATTTATAGTAATTGATTGCATTAGCACAACACCCAACCACCTGCTTCTTTCCCTTCATAGGAGAGCTGCTAGAAGACAGGCCATCCGCCATCCCACCAAGATTGAGAAGGACAGCAAAGGAGGGCCCACTAGAGCGACTACCACCAAGCTGGTCTACAAGATCTTTGACACTTTCTTCTCTGACCAGATTGATCAGAATGAGAAGGATGGAGGAACCAAACGGCAGCGCTGCGGTGTCTGTGAGGTAACTTACCAAGTGCCAATCTGAATGAGGTTGAGCCAGGACTTTGAGGAGCCTTATTTAATTGCACTTTGAATAAGTCCAAACCTTCTGCCAAGCGAACTAGCTAAACCCTTATGCAACWAATTGGTCTCCTGTTCATAATTGAAGCATTTATTTAACTAGGCAAGTTGMTTAAGAACAAATTATTATTTACAATGACGGCCTACCAAAAGGCCTCCTACGGGGGCTGGGATTAAAAATAAATTACATAAAAATATAGGACAAACCGCACATCACGACGAGACAACACTACATAAAGAGACTTAAGACAACACAGCATGGCAGCAACACATGGCAGCAGCACAAAGCAAGGTACAAACATTATTGGGCACAGACAACAGCACAACGGGCAAGAAGCTAGAGACAACAATACATCACASAAAGCAGCCACAACTGTCAGTAAGAGTGTCCATATTGAATCTTTGAATGAAGAGATTGAGAACTGTCTAGTTTGAGTGTTTGTTGCAGCTCGTTCCAGTCGCTAGCTGCAGCAAACTGAAAATACGAGTGACCCAAGGACGTGTGTGCTTTGGGGACCTTTAACAGAATGTGACTGGCAGAACGGGTGTTGTATGTGGAGGATGAGGGCTGCAGTAGATGTCTCAGATAGGTGGGAGTGAGGCCTAAGAGGGTTTTATAAATAAGCATCAACCAGTGGGTCTTGCGACGGGTATTCAGAGATGACSAGTTTACAGAAGAGTATAGAGTGCAGTGATGTGTCCTATAAGGAGCATTGGTGGCAAATCTGATGGCCAAATGGTAAAGAACATCTAGCCGCTCGAGAGCACCCTTCATCCTTGCCATCTGTAAATTACAACTCTGTATTCTAGCATGGGTAGGATGGTCATCTGAATCAGGGTTAGTTTGGCAGCTTGTGTGAAAGAGTGACTATGATAGAGGAAACCAAGTCTAGATGTAACTTTAGCCTGCAGCTTTGATGTGAAATGCCCTAGTTTAAAACACTCCCATGTTCTCATTCTTCTGTCTCCAGGTTTGCCTAGTTCCAGATTGTGGCAAGTGTTCAGCCTGCAAGGACATGATCAAGTTCGGGGGTAGTGGTCGCAGCAAGCAGGCTTGCCAGAAGAGGAGGTAAGTTAGCTGATCTTTAGTGCCCCTTAGTTGCCTAGATAAATGGTTCCTGCCATGGCTGTTTCTGAACACTCATAACATTTTGTTCCAGAACACTGTTCCTTCCATGATCTCATTCTGGAAAAACACTAAACAGTTCGAGACTGTTAAAACAAACTCCACTCCTTTTATATAATAAAAATAAAAAAAAAACTGCCACTAAGTGTGACCTGGGCTATGGGGTGGAACTGGGGATGGGGCTATGTTAGCCAGCTAATGAACATCTTCAGAGCCCTTAATTTCAAATTAGGCACTTATGTTGTAGGTGTGGTGCAGTCCTTCTCAAATAGTGGGGCGGGGGCTCGGAGCGATGCCAGGGGGGGGCGCGTGTGACCAGGGGGAACATGCTTTTTTTTTGCCGCAGGGAGTCGGTTTTTTTTTGCACCGAACAAGAGCCACAGCACAGCGCAGGAGATATGAAGTGCAGATAACAACCTTAAGAGACACCATGGAAAAATATTTAACAGGGATGAAAAAGGCGGAGAGAGACGGAGATAATGAGACAAACGTAAGTCTCCCGAAAGCTAAGACGAGGAAATATGACGAAGCGTATGTAGCGCTTGGCTTCACTGTGACTACGGTGGGAGACAAGGAAAGACCGGTATGTTTACTGTCTAAAAATGTTGGCAGTGGACAGCATGAAGCCAAATAAATTAAGGTGTCACTTAAAGACATTACACCCCAATCACGCTGATAAGCCGCTTGAGTTTTCAGCGAAAACGTGCCGAATGTTGCCAACAATCGTCCCGCTTTGTGAATGCTACTTCAGTAAACCAGCGAGCCTGTTAGCATCATAAGGTGGCCACCAAATTGCTCAGTGCAACAACAAAGAACACTCCATAGCAGAGGAGCTGATACTACCTGCAGCATTAGACATGGTCTCTGTCATGCTGGATGACGCAAGTGCTGTAAAAATAAAAACTATCCCTCTGTCCAATGACACTGTCGCCAGATGTATAAATGACATTGCTACGTCTTAAAGAACAGCTGGTAGATAAACTCAAAGACAAATGTTTTGCCTTACAGTTCGATGAAGCAACAAAGACTGTTTGTTTATCGCTTATGTATGTTTTGACATGACAAACTCCCAGTGTGAGGATCTACTTTTTTGTAAATATGTCAGAGACAGAGCCACAGCTGAAGAGCTATTCAAAATGCTGGACTGCTTCCTGACTGAGAATGGGCTAAAGTGGGAGAACTGCATTGGTGTTTGCAGTGATGGTGCACAGACCATGGCAGGGATGAGAAAAGGACATCGGGCACTCATCAAGAAGGCCTCACCTAATGCTGAGTGGACACACTGTGTTATACACAGAGAAGCACTGGCATCAAGCAACCGTTCCTCTGAATTAAGTGAGTTATGACTGACATTGTAGGTGTAGTCAATTTTATAAGACCAGACACTAAAAACAAGAGTCTTCTCTGCTATCTGTGAGATGGGAGCTGAACATCAAGCTGTGCTGTTTCACAGTGAAGCAAGGTGGCTGTCACGAGGAAAGTCTTGTCCAGAGTTTGAGCTCAGAGAGCAGATAAGAATGTTTTCAGAGCAGGAGCACAAGTATGACCTCGCAAAATTTAGTGATGAGAACTTCCTGGCAAAACTGGCCTACCTGAGTGACATACACTGCTCATAAAAAAATAAGGGAACACTAAAATAACACATCCTAGATCTGAATGAATGAAATATTCTTATTAAATACTTTTTTCTTTACATAGTTGAATGTGCTGACAACAATCACACACATTATCAATGGAAATCAAATTTATCAAACCCATGGAGGTCTGGATTTGGAGTCACACAAAATTAAAGTGGAAAACCACACTACAGGCTGATCCAACTCTTTAATGTAATGTCCTTAAAACAAGTCAAAACGAGGCTCAGTAGTGTGTGTGGCCTCCACGTGCCTGTATGACTCCTACAACGCCTGGGCATGCTCCTGATGAGGTGGCGGATGTCTCCTGAGGGATCTCCTCCCAGACCTGGACTAAAGCATCCGCCAACTCCTGGACAGTCTGTGGTGCAACGTGGCGTTGGTGGATGGAGCGAGACATGATGTCAGATGTGGCTCAATTGGATTCAGGTCTGGGAACGGGCGGGCCAGTCCATAGCATCAATGCCTTCTCTTGCAGGAACTGCTGACACACTCCAGCCACAGAGGTCTAGCATTGTCTTGCATTAGAGGAACCCAGGGCCAACCGCACCAGCATATGGTTTCACAAGGGGTCTGAGGATCTCATTCGGTACCTAATGGCAGTCAGGCTACCTCTGGCAAGCCATGTAGGGCTGTGCAGCCCCCCAAAGAAATGCCACCCCACACCATGACTGACCCACCCGCCAAACCGGTCATGCTGGAGGATGTTGGCAGCAAGCAGAACGTTCTCCACGGTGTCTCCAGACTCTGTCACGTGCTCAGTGTGAACCTGCTTTCATCTGTGAAGAGCATAGGGCGGCCAGTGGCAAATTTGCCAATCTTGGTGTTCTCTGGCAAATGCCAAACGTCCTGCACGGTGTTGGGCTGTAAGCACAACCCCCACTTGTTGGACGTCGGGCCCTCATACCAACCTCATTGAGTCTGTTTCTAACCGTTTGAGCGACACATACACTTTGTGGCCTGCTGGAGGTCATTTTGGCAGGGCTCTGGCAGTGCTCCCTCCTTGACACAAAGGCGGAAGGTAGCGGTCCTGCTCCTGGGTTGTTGCCCTCCTTACGGGCCTCCTCCAACGTCTCCTGATGTACTGGCCTGTCTCCTGGTAGCGCCTCCATGTCTGGACACTACGCTGACAGACACAGCAAACCTTCTTTGCCACAGCTCGCATTGATGTGCCATCCTGGATGAGCGGCACTACCTGAGCCACTTGTGTGGGTTGTAGACTCCGTCTCATGCTACCACTAGAGTGAAAGCACCCGCCAGCATTCAAAAGTGACCAAAACATCAGCCAGGAAGGCCATAGGAACTGAGAAGTGGTTCTTGTGTCCACCTGCAGAACCACTCCTTTATTGGGGGTGTCTTGCTAATTGCCTATAATTTCCACCTGTGTTCTATTCCATTTGCACAACAGCATGTGAAATATATGTCAATCAGTGTTGGCTTCCTAAGGGACAGTTTGATTTCACAGAAGTGTGATTGACTTGGAGTTACATTGTGTTGTTTAAGTGTTCCCTTTATTTTTGTATTTGGAAAGCTAAATGAACTACATCTACAGCTTCAAGGGAAAGAACACCTCCCTCAGGTCACAGACAAGATCAGCTCTTTCACTCGAAAGCTTGCAACTGGGGCAGGCGACTTGATGAAGGAAATACTGATTCATTCAAACCTGCATGAATTTGTTGACACTACTGACTATGATGCCACCTCAGTGATTCCATATATTAAGAGGCATATTTCATCACTGATGGGTTCTTAAAAGTACTTCCCTTGAAAACAGTTCCCAATATGACTGGGTGAGATCCTTTCAATGCACCAACCCAACTGGTTTCAGCTCTGCAGAGGAGGACCAGTTCATTGATTATGACGTCTGACTCCACATTGAGACTGAGGTTCACATCACGACAGCATCATGAGTGAATTCTGGCTGAGTGTAGGAGAGGCAGTATCCACTTCTTAGGCAGAGGGGCCATGGGCATTCTTCCTTTGCAACATCTTTATCTTTGTATGACTGGCTTCTCTGCTGTTGCTGCACTGAAGACCAAGTACAGGCCCAGCTAAACATTGAGCAGGAGCTGAGTTGCAGTATCATGCTTCAAACCCCGCTTCGAAAGCTGTGCTCTGCAAAACGTGCTCATTGTAGCCATTAATCTGACTTCCTCATTTTGATTTAAAAAATCAGCACATTGTTTTCATTTTTGTTTTTTATAGTGTTCAAGTGTGTTCATATATTGTGCTCCCGCGTTAATGTTGCTGGACTCAATTTTTAATTTATTTAATTAATTTTTCAGTATTTCAAATTGGTCAAAAAAAAAATTGTTTAAATAAGGATCCTTTTTTTTTTTTTTATTTCAGGCAAATTTATGCACTAAGTCTTTTCTGTTACTGACTAAAAAACAATGTTAATAAAGTTATTCTTTGTAAGTTGATCTATATTTCTTCCTTGTTTTCTTTAATGTTAATAAGGATAACAATGTTATGCAGAGGTTGTACTTATAAACAATTTTATAGACAAATTATATACATTTACAGTCGCGGGAGAGTTGGGGGCGCGGAAATGTTTACTTCTTAGGGGGGCGTAACAGAAAATAATTGAGAAGACCTGGTGTGGTGAATTGAACTCATTGGCTAATGGGATCTGCTCCCTTGTCAATGTCATTTCCCCACCAGATGCCCCAACCTGGCAGTAAAGGAGGCTGAGGATGATGGAGAATTGTAGAGGAGGAAGAGTTGGCCTGTAAAGGCACCTCAAAGAAGGTGTCCAAGGCCAAGACTAAGAAGCGGAGCAATGGCAAGCTGACCTGGTTGGAGACTCTATCAAAGTATGTACTCCTTAGTGTTGTAGGAAGTTCTTAACCTCAAACTGGTCAAAATTACCCTTAGTACACTAGACTTGTAATATCAATAATGTGTATGTATTTGACTGACTTGCTGCAATGCAAACAGCTCTGGGATAAAGGTTCTCTCCTCTCCCTCCTTGTCCAGACTGAGGGGAAGAAGCAGTACTACATGAAGGCGTGTAATGACACGAGGTGCTGGAGTTGGGAGACTGTGTTTCTGTCAGCTCTGATGACCCCATCAAATCCTGCTCTACCCCTGGCCAGGTAGTTCTATAGCAGTTTAAAGAATTCTTGACTTAGCCTTTTCTATTGGTTCTGTATGGCTCAGGTGTTGACTGTCTTGGGTCTCCAGGATCACATCCCTGTGGGAGGATAACAATGGGAATGGTTCCATGCCCAACTGGTCTGCGCCGCGGTACAGACTGTACTGGGGGAGTCCTCTGACCCTCTGGAGCTGTTCCTCGGTCGAGGACTGTGAAGACATGCAGCTGAGCTCATAGAGGGGCAGGTCAACGTCTGTTACAAAGCCCCCTCAGACAGCTGGTTCATGGAGGTAAGAATTCATTGGCTTTATCGCTCTTTAAGCAGAGTCGCTATCCGTGGTCCCAGATCTGTGCACCCTGTCTTTTCCAACTCCTACAGTTATTGTCATGCCAATTGTCTATACAGCTACTACCCATGCACCTCATCACTGATGTATTTCGTACCACTGTGTTTTCAGGGTGGCATGGTAGAGGACATCAAAGGTGTTGACGATGAAATGGGAAGAATTTCTTCTACCAGCTGTTGGTATGAAGGAGACTGTGCCCGCTTTGAGGACCCCGCCTACCTCCACACCCAAGAGGACTGCAAGTACAAAGTGAGTCAAAATTGACATTTAAAGCACTGATAGGGCTGTCAAGTACTTACATTTGGAGCTCTGAAAATCTAGTACTGGAATACCTTGAAAAGCTGACATTCCTCAGTGTGGTTCTTAACGCAATCGTCCCACCTGGCCAATAGCCATGGGAAATACAGAGCTCCATATTCAAATAAAATGATATAAAAAATCAAACTTTCATTAAATCACACATGTAAGATACCCAAATAAAGCTACACTCGTTGTGAATCCAGCCAACATGTCAGATTTCAAAAAGGCTTTTCGGCGAAAGCATAAGATACTATTATCTGATGATAGCAAACATAAACAAAGAGTAAGCATATATCATACACTGCAGGCACGACAACAAAACGCAGAAATAAAAATATTAATTCATGCACTTTACCTTTGACGAACTTCTTTTAGTTGGCACTCCAATATGTCCCATAACATCACAAATAGTCCTTTTGTTCGATTAATTCCCGTCGATTATATATCCAAAATGTCAATTTATTTGGTGCGATTCATCCAGAAAAACACAGCTTCCCAACTTGCGCAACGTCACTACAAAATATATTCAAAAGTTACATGTAAACTTTACCAAAACATTTCAAACTACTTTTGTAATACAACGTTAGGTATTTTTAAAAGTTAATATCGATTCAAATTGAGACGGGATGATCTGTGTTCAATACAAACTGACAACTTTTTTTGGTAATGTGCATCAAACAATTACTTCAAGTGACCCACATTTAAGTATGGCCGTACTTCTTCATTACACAAAGGATAACCTCAAGCAATTTCAAAGACTGGTGACATCCAGTGGAAG
>NC_036860.1:74817269-74855386 GCF_002910315.2 Salvelinus sp. IW2-2015
TCCCTGCTGTTTGTTCCCTCTGATCCCTGGTGTTTAACACTCCTCTTGACATTCCCTAATGCAGCATGCTGTTGTACTGGTAGGTATTCTACAGCCCTTCGGTCTGAAAATATCCTTGGCTTGTTTGGTGTGCATTGCAACAAATGTGTTGTCATAGAGCAATTTGGCGAACTGTGAAGCTCATCCCAATGTGTGCTGTTTGTCATAAAAAAAATCTGCATGGCTGCTTTGGCTGTTGAGAGCTTGAACACATCATTACTACATTTATAGTAATTGATTGCATTAGCACAACACCCAACCACCTGCTTCTTTCCCTTCATAGGAGAGCTGCTAGAAGACAGGCCATCCGCCATCCCACCAAGATTGAGAAGGACAGCAAAGGAGGGCCCACTAGAGCGACTACCACCAAGCTGGTCTACAAGATCTTTGACACTTTCTTCTCTGACCAGATTGATCAGAATGAGAAGGATGGAGGAACCAAACGCAGCGCTGCGGTGTCTGTGAGGTAACTTACCAAGTGCCAATCTGAATGAGGTTGAGCCAGGACTTTGAGGAGCCTTATTTAATTGCACTTTGAATAAGTCCAAACCTTCTGCCAAGCGAACTAGCTAAACCCTTATGCAACTAATTGGTCTCCTGTTCATAATTGAAGCATTTATTTAACTAGGCAAGTTGGTTAAGAACAAATTATTATTTACAATGACGGCCTACCAAAAGGCCTCCTACGGGGGCTGGGATTAAAAAAATTACATAAAAATATAGGACAAACCGCACATCACGACAAGAGACAACACTACATAAAGAGACTTAAGACAACACAGCATGGCAGCAACACAAAGCATGGTACAAACATTATTGGGCACAGACAACAGCACAACGGGCAAGAAGCTAGAGACAACAATACATCACAGAAAGCAGCCACAACTGTCAGTAAGAGTGTCCATATTGAGTCTTTGAATGAAGAGATTGAGAACTGTCTAGTTTGATGTTTGTTGCAGCTCGTCCAGTCACTAGCTGCAGCAAACTGAAAGAGGAGCGACCCAGGGATGTGTGTGCTTTGGGGACCTTTAACAGAATGTGACTGTCAGAACGGGTGTTGTATGTGGAGGATGAGGGCTGCAGTAGATGTCTCAGATAGGTGGGAGTGAGGCCTAAGAGGGTTTTATAAATAAGCATCAACCAGTGGGTCTTGCGACGGGTATTCAGAGATGACSAGTTTACAGAAGAGTATAGAGTGCAGTGATGTGTCCTATAAGGAGCATTGGTGGCAAATCTGATGGCCAAATGGTAAAGAACATCTAGCCGCTCGAGAGCACCCTTTCCTGCCGATCTGTAAATTACAACTCTGTATTCTAGCATGGGTAGGATGGTCATCTGAATCAGGGTTAGTTTGGCAGCTTGTGTGAAAGAGTGACTATGATAGAGGAAACCAAGTCTAGATGTAACTTTAGCCTGCAGCTTTGATGTGAAATGCCCTAGTTTAAAACACTCCCATGTTCTCATTCTTCTGTCTCCAGGTTTGCCTAGTTCCAGATTGTGGCAAGTGTTCAGCCTGCAAGGACATGATCAAGTTCGGGGGTAGTGGTCGCAGCAAGCAGGCTTGCCAGAAGAGGAGGTAAGTTAGCTGATCTTTAGTGCCCCTTAGTTGCCTAGATAAATGGTTCCTGCCATGGCTGTTTCTGAACACTCATAACATTTTGTTCCAGAACACTGTTCCTTCCCATGATCTCATTCTGGAAAAACACTAAACAGTTCTGAGACTGTTAAAACAAACTCCACTCTCTTTTATATATATATATATAAAAATAAAAACTGCCACTAAGTGTGACCTGGGCTATGGGGTGGAACTGGGGATGGGGCTATGTTAGCCAGCTAATGAACATCTTCAGAGCCCTTAATTTCAAATTAGGCACTTATGTTGTAGGTGTGGTGCAGTCCTTCTCAAATAGTGGGGCGGGGGCTCGGAGCGATGCCAGGGGGGGGCGCGTGTGACCAGGGGGAACATGCTTTTTTTTTGCCGCAGGGAGTCGTTTTTTTTGTTGCACCGAACAAGAGCACACAGCACAGCGCAGGAGATATGAAGTGCAGATAACAAGCTCTTAAGAGACACCATGGAAAAATATTTAACAGGGATGAAAAAGGCGGAGAGAGACGGAGATAATGAGACAAACGTAAGTCTCCCGAAAGCTAAGACGAGGAAATATGACGAAGCGTATGTAGCGCTTGGCTTCACTGTGACTACGGTGGGAGACAAGGAAAGACCGGTATGTTTACTGTCTAAAAATGTTGGCAGTGGACAGCATGAAGCCAAATAAATTAAGGTGTCACTTAAAGACATTACACCCCAATCACGCTGATAAGCCGCTTGAGTTTTCAGCGAAAACGTGCCGAATGTTGCCAACAATCGTCCCGCTTTGTGAATGCTACTTCAGTAAACCAGCGAGCCTGCTTAGCATCATAAGGTGGCCACCAAATTGCTCAGTGCAACAACAAAGAACACTCCATAGCAGAGGAGCTGATACTACCTGCAGCATTAGACATGGTCTCTGTCATGCTGGATGACGCAAGTGCTGTAAAAATAAAAACTATCCCTCTGTCCAATGACACTGTCGCCAGATGTATAAATGACATTGCTCACTCTTAAAGAACAGCTGGTAGATAAACTCAAAGACAAATGTTTTGCCTTACAGTTCGATGAAGCAACAAAGACTGTTTGTTTATCGCTTATGTATGTTTTGACATGACAAACTCCCAGTGTGAGGATCTACTTTTTTGTAAATATGTCAGAGACAGAGCCACAGCTGAAGAGCTATTCAAAATGCTGGACTGCTTCCTGACTGAGAATGGGCTAAAGTGGGAGAACTGCATTGGTGTTTGCAGTGATGGTGCACAGACCATGGCAGGGATGAGAAAAGGACATCGGGCACTCATCAAGAAGGCCTCACCTAATGCTGAGTGGACACACTGTGTTATACACAGAGAAGCACTGGCATCAAAGCACCGTTCCTCTTGAATTAAGTGATGTTTATGAACTGGACATTGTAGGTGTAGTCAATTTTATAAAGACCAGACCACTAAAAACAAGAGTCTTCTCTGCTATCTGTGAGATGGGAGCTGAACATCAAGCTGTGCTGTTTCACAGTGAAGCAAGGTGGCTGTCACGAGGAAAGTCTTGTTCCAGAGTTTTAGCTCAGAGAGCAGATAAGAATGTTTCAGAGCAGGAGCACAAGTATGACCTCGCAAAATTTAGTGATGAGAACTTCCTGGCAAAAACTGGCCTACCTGAGTGACATACACTGCTCATAAAAAAATAAGGAACACTAAAATAAACACATCCTAGATCTGAATGAATGAAATATTTCTTATTAAATACTTTTTTCTTTACATAAGTTGAATGTGCTGACAACAATCACACACATTATCAATGGAAATCAAAATTTTAAACCCATGGAGGTCTGGATTTGGAGTCACACAAATTAAAGTGGAAAAACCACACTACAGGCTGATCCAACTCTTTAATGATATGTCCTTAAAACAAGTCAAACGCAGGGCTCAGTATGTGTGTGTGGCCTCCACGTGCTGTGTATGACCTCCCTACAACCCTGGGCATGCTCCTGATGAGGTTCGGATGTCTCTGAGGGATCTCCTCCCAGACCTGGACTAAAGGCATCCGCCAACTCCTGGACAGTCTGTGTGCAACGTGGCGATTGAGTGGATGGAGCGAGACATGAGTGTCCCAGATGTGCTCAATGGATTCAGGTCTGGGAACGGGCGGGCCAGTTTCCATAGCATCAATGCCTTCTCTTGCAGGAACTGCCTGACCACACTCCAGCCACAGAGGTCTTAGCATGTCTGTGCATTAGAGGAACCCAGGCCAACCGCACCAGCATATGGTTTCACAAGGGTCTGAGGATCTCATCTCGGTACCTATGGCAGTCAGGCTACCTCTGGCAAGCCATGTAGGGCGTGGCAGCCCCCCAAAGAAATGCCACCCCACACCATGACTGACCCACCGCCTAAACCGGGCATGCTGGAGGATGTTGCAGCAGCAGAACGTTCTCCACGGTGTCTCCAGACTCTGTCACGTGCTCAGTGTGAAACCTGCTTTCATCTGTGAAGAAGCATAGGGCGCCAGTGGCAAATTTGCCAATCTTGGTGTTCTCTGTGCAAATGCCAAACGTCCTGCACGGTGTTGGGCTGTAAGCACAACCCCCACTTGTGGACGTCGGCCCTCATACCAACCTCATTGAGTCTGTTTCTAACCGTTTGATGCAGACACATACACATTTGTGGCCTGCTGGAGGTCATTTTGCAGGGCTCTGCAGTGCTCCCTCCTTGACCATCAAAGGCCGCGAAGGATAGCCGGTCCTGCCCTGGGTTGTTACCCTCCTATACGGGCCTTCCTCCACGTCTCCTGATGTACTGGGCCTGGTCTCCTGGTAGGCGCCTCCATGCTCTGGACACTACGCTGACAACACAGCAAACCTTCTTTGCCACAGCTCGCATTTGATGTGCCATCCTGGATGAGCTTGCACTACCTGAGCCACTTGTGTGGGTTGTAGACTCCGTCTCATGCTACCACTAGAGTGAAAGCACCCGCCAGCATTCAAAAGTGACCAAAACATCAGCCAGGAAGCATAGGAACTGAGAAGTGGTTCTTGTGTCACCACCTGCAAACCACTCTTTATTGGGGGTGTCTTGCTAATTGCCTATAATTTCACCTGTGTTCTATTCCATTTGCACAACAGCATGTGAAATTATATTGTCAATCAGTGTTGCTCCTAAGTGGACAGTTTGATTCACAGAAGTGTGATTGACTTGGAGTTACATTGTGTTGTTAAGTGTTCCCTTTATTTTTGTATTTGGAAAGCTAAATGAACTACATCTACAGCTTCAAGGGAAAGAAACACCTCCCTCAGGTCACAGACAAGATCAGCTCTTTCACTCGAAAGCTTGCAACTGGGGCAGGCGACTTGATGAGGAAATACTGATTCATTCAGAACCTGCATGAATTGTTGACACTACTGACTATGATGCCACCTCAGTGATTCCAATTATTAAGGAGGCATATTTCATCACTGATGGGTTGTTCTTAAAAGTACTTCCCTGAAAACAGTTCCAATATGACTGGTGTGAGATCCTTTCAATGCACCAACTCCAACTGGTTTCAGCTCTGCAGAGGAGGACCAGTTCATTGATATGACGTCTGACTCCACATTGAGACTGAGGTTCACATCACAGACACTGAGTGAATTCTGGCTGAGTGTAGGAGAGGCAGTATACCACTCTTAGGCAGAGGGGCCATGGGCATTCTTCCTTTGCAACATCTTATCTTTGTATGACTGGCTTCTCTGCTGTTGCTGCACTGAAGACAAGTACAGGGCCCAGCTAAACATTGAGCAGGAGCTGAGTTGCAGTATCATGCTTCAAACCCCGCTTCGAAAAGCTGTGCTCTGCAAAACGTGCTCATTGTAGCCATTAATCCTGACTTCCTCATTTTGATTTAAAAAATCAGCACATTGTGTTCATTTTTGTTTTATAGGTCAAAGTGTTTCATATATTGTGCTCCTGCGTTAATGTTGCTGATCAATTTGAATTTATTTAATTATATTTTTCAGTATCAAATGGTCCAAAAAAATTAGTTTAAATAAGGATACATTTTTTTTTATTTTAATTTCAGGCAAATTTATGCACTAAGTCTTTTCTGTTACTGACTAAAAAACAATGTTAATAAAGTTATTCTTTGTAAGTTGATCTATATTTCTTTCCTTTGTTTTCTTTAATGTTAATAAGGATACAATGTTATGCAGAGGTGTACTTATAACAATTTTATAGACAAATTATACTATTTACAGTCGCGGCGGAGAGTTGGGGGCGCGAAATGTTTACTTCTTAGGGGGGGCGTAACAGAAAATAATTGAGAAGCACTGGTGTGGTGAATTGAACTCATTGGCTAATGGGATCTGCTCCCTTGTCAATGTCATTTCCCCACCAGATGCCCCAACCTGGCAGTAAAGGAGGCTGAGGATGATGAGAATGTAGAGGAGGAAGAGTTGTTGCCTGTAAAGGCACCTTCAAAGAAGGTGTCCAAGGCCAAGACTAAGAAGCGGAGCAATGGCAAGCTGACCTGGGTTGGAGACTCTATCAAAGTATGTACTCCTTAGTGTTGTAGGAAGTTCTTAACCTCAAACTGGTCAAAATATCCCTTAGTACACTAGACTTGTAATATCAATAATGTGTATGTAATTTGACTGACTTGCTGCAATGCAAACAGCTCTTGGGATAAAGGTTCTCTCCTCTCCCTCCTATGTTCAGACTGAGGGGAAGAAGCAGTACTACATGAAGGCGTGTATGGACAACGAGGTGCTGGAGTTGGGAGACTGTGTTTCTGTCAGCTCTGATGACCCATCAATCCTGCTCTACCTGGCCAGGTAGGTTCTATAGCAGTTTAAGAATCTTGACTTAGCCTTTTCTATTGGTTTCTGTKTGGSTRAGGTGTTGACTGTCTTGGGTCTCCAGGATCACATCCCTGTGGGAGGATAACAATGGGAAGTGGTTCCATGCCCACTGGTTCTGCCGCGGTACAGATACTGTACTGGGGGAGTCCTCTGACCCTCTGGAGCTGTTCCTGGTCGAGGACTGTGAAGACATGCAGCTGAGCTACATAGAGGGCAAGGTCAACGTCATGTACAAGGCCCCCTCAGACAGCTGGTTCATGGAGGTAAGAATTCATTGGCTTTATCGCTCTTTAAGCAGAGTCGCTATCCTGGTCCCAGATCTGTGCACCCTGTCTTTCCAACTCCTACAGTTATTGTCATGCCAATTGTCTATACAGCTACTACTCCATGCACCTCATCACTGATGTATTTCGTACCACTGTGTTTTCAGGGTGGCATGGTAGAGGACATCAAGGTGATTGACGATGAKAATGGGAAGAATTTCTTCTACCAGCTGTGGTATGAAGGAGACTGTGCCCGCTTTGAGACCCCGCCTACCTCCACACCCCAAGAGGACTGCAAGTACAAGTGAGTCAAAATTGACATTTAAAGCACTGATAGGGCTGTCAAGTACTTACATTTGGAGCTCTGAAATCTAGTACTGGAATACCTTGAAAAGCTGACATTTCCTCAGTGTGGTTCTTAACGCAATCGTCCCACCTGGCAATAGCCAGGGAAAATACAGAGCTCCATATTCAAATAAAATGATATAAAAAATCAAACTTTCATTAAATCACAACATGTAAGATACCAAATTAAAGCTACACTCGTTGTGAATCCAGCCAACATGTCAGATTTCAAAAAGGCTTTTCGGCGAAAGCATAAGATACTATATCTGATGATAGCACAACAGTAAACAAAGAGTAGCATATATCAACACTGCAGGCACGACACAAAACGCAGAAATAAAAATATAATTCATGCCTTACCTTTGACGACTTCTTTTGTTGCACTCCAATATGTCCCATAAACATCACAAATAGTCCTTTTTGTTCGATTAATTCCGTCGATTATATCCAAAATGTCAATTTATTTGGTGCGATCATCCAGAAAAACACAGCTTCCAACTGCGCAACGTCACTACAAAATATATCAAAAGTTACATGTAAACTTTACCAAAACATTTCAAACTACTTTTGTAATACAACGTTAGGTATTTTAAAAGTTAATAATCGATCAAATTGAAGACGGGATGATCTGTGTTCAATACAAACTGACAACTTTTTTTGGTAATGTGCATCAAACAATATTACTTCAAGTGACCCACATTTAAGATGGCCGTACTTCTTCATTACACAAGGAATAACCTCAAGCAATTTCCAAAGACTGGTGACATCCAGTGGAAGCGGTAGGAACTGCAAACAAGTCCCTAGTAGAAATCTGGTGTCCCAATAAACCATTGAAAAGACAGTGACCTCAAAAAAAAAAAAATTATGAATTGTTGTCCACGGGTTTTGCCTGCTACATAAGTTCTGTTATACTCACAGACATGATTCAAACAGTTTTAGAAACTTCAGAGTGTTTTCTATCCAAATCTACTAATAATATGCATATCTTATATTCTGGAGATGAGTAGCAGGCAGTTGAATTTGGCATGCTATTTATCCAAAAGTGAAAATGCTGCCCCTACCCCGACGAAGTTAAGTCCTTTTGAAATTGTTGTAGCCAAGGTTTTTAAATGAGCTCTTCTGCTCCAATGATCATTTCTGATAAGTTTGTGGTAGACTTATTTTTTCTTTCCTGCAGTTTCAATTGACTGGGTGTTAAAACTAGAGGTCGACCGATTAATCGGAATGGCCGATTTAAATTAGGGCCGTTTTCATAATCGGAAATCGGTATTTTTGGACGCGGATTAAAAAAAAATATATATAATATTTTACACCTTTTATTTAACTAGGCAGTCAGATAAGAACACATTCTTATTTTCAATGACTGCCTAGGAACGGTGGGTAACTGCCTTATTCAGGGCAAACGACAGATTTTACCTTGTCAGCTCGGGGGATTCAATCTTGCAACTTACAGTTAACTAGTCAACGCTCTAAACACCTGATTACATTGCACTCCACGAGGAACCTGCCTGTTACGCGAATGCAGTAAGCCAAGATAAGTTGCTAGTAGCATTAAACTTATCTTATAAAAAAACATCATCAATTAATCATTAGTTAACTACACATGGTTGATGATATTACTAGTTTATCTAGCGTGTCCTGCATTGCATATAATCGATGCGGTGCGTATCGTTACTCCAATGTGTACTAACCATAACCATCAAGGCCTTTCTTAAAATCAATACAACAAGTATATATTTTAAACTGCATATTTAGCAAATAAAATCCAGGTTAGCAGGCAATATTAATCAGGTGAAAATGTGTCACTTCTCTTGCGTTCATTGCACGCAGAGTCAGTGTATATGCAAGTTTGGGCCGCCTAATTTGCCAGAATTTTACATAATTATGACAACATTGAAGGTTGTGCAATGTAACAGGAAATTTAGACTTATGGATGCCACCCGTTAGATAAAAATCGGAACGGTTCCATATTCACTGAAAGAAGAAACGTCTTGTTTTCGAGATGATAGTGTCCGGATTCGACCATATTAATAACCTAAGGCTCGTATTTCTGTGTTATTATGTATAATGTAAGTCTAAGTATGATAGAGCAGTCTGACTGAGCGGTGGTAGGCAGCAGCAGGCTCGTAAGCATCTATCATTCAAACAGCACTTTCGGCGTTTTACCAGCAGCTTTCGTTGTGCTTCAAGCATTGCGCTGTTTATGACTTCAAGCCTATCAACTCCCGAGATTAGGCTGGTGTAACCGAGGTGAAATGGCTAGCTAGTTAGCGGGGTGCGCGCTATATGAGTGTTTCAAACGTCACTCGCTCTGGACTTGGAGTAGTTCCACTTGCTCTGCATGGGTAACGCTGCTTCGAGGGTGGCTGTTGTCGTTGTGTTCCTGGTTTGAGCCCAGGTAGGAGCGAGGAGAGGGATGGAAGCTATACTGTTACACGCTGGCAATACTAAAGTGCCTAAGTACATCCAATAATCAAAGGTATATGAAATACAAATCGTATAGAGAGAAATAGTCCTATAATTCCTATAATAACTACAACCTAAAACTTCTTACCTGGGAATATTGAAGACTCATGTTTAAGGACACTACTTTCATATGTTCTGAGCAAGGAACTTAAARGTTAGCTTTCTTACATGGCACATATTGCACTTTTACTTTCTTCTCCAACACTTTGTTTTTGCATTATTTAAACCAAATTGAACAGGTTTATTATTTATTTGAGGCTAAATTGATTTTATTGATGTATTATATTAAGTTAAAATATGTGTTCATTCAGTATTGTTGTAATTGTCATTATTACAAAATTTAGAAAATCGTCCGATTAATCGGTATCGGCTTTTTGGTCCTCCAATAATCAGTCGACCTCTAGTTAAAACCATGTARGGTTATTTTGACATCAAAGGTTGTCTTGACCTTGGCTTGCAATACAAAGGGACATTTTGGGTGTTTTTTTTGTTTGAGAAACATGATACAATACCCTATCTCAAATGGCAAAATGTTGAATTCCAATGTATAGTGCCTTTGGAAAGGCTTGTCAAGTGGTAATGCTGTTTTTCTTCTATACTGCAATTTAATACAGAWTGAGGTCTTCAAATTACAATTCAGTGCTTGAAAGTCCTTGAATTTTACTCTGCAATGTCTATGAACCTTTTAAGTGTTTGACATTTGATAGGAGGATTAATAAGTTGGTCTTGGGTTACCGTGTCTCCTGTATTTCAGCTTCTGTGCCAGCTGTAGTAGGGCTGAGGAGAGGGAAGAACAGGAGACTCCTCGGGTGTTTGAACCCATAAAGGACGAGGACCACGACTCCAAGGCATTATATGCTCTGGCCTGCCTGAAGGGAGAGCAGTTCAGGGTGGGAGACAGCTGCTACCTGCCCCCTGATGCATACAACTTCAGGTGAGTGGAACATCCAGGAATACTGACGTTTTATACATGGCATTGTTGAATACTTGTATCTGATTGGTAAGCTAGGTTTGGTTTGCTAAACTAGCAAGTCTGTTTGTTTAGTCACCAATGCAACTAATGTAGTGATCTTGTTAACTTGCTATCTACTTCAGTGGATGTTGAAAACATTTCTAGTGGCAAATGTGTTCAATTATAGCCTTGGTATAAAAGGCATAAATAACTATGCATTCTCTGGAAAAGAATGCAACTCCATGGCATTTTAGTTTGGCTCCGCTAGRACATCGTGGAACACCTTCCACGTCCATGCTTTTCATAGGATGCAAAGCCCCTTGTTGATTCTCTTACATCAGTGATATTCAAAGTCGCGGTGGGGTCGCGACAACACAAATTATGGGAACAAATTAAGAGTACATTTTATTGTATGGGACAGTATACAAATGTTTTTGGGAAAGATCTGTTAAGGGATAAATCTTATGAAGGTAATTTTATGTAAATTTCAATGTATTGAGTTTAAGGTCATTAGATTTGGAGGGGTGGATCCCAAGAGATTCTGGTGCAAAATGGGGTCCCTGCTGAAATTTTCAATACCACTGCCTTACATAGGCATGGTCTCCYTTGGGGACAACTAGGCAAATCCTAGTGTTGGCAAATTCAACATCAGCTTTTTAAGAAAAAATATATATCTCCCCTTACCATAACATTATTTTCTTGTGTGCTCAGTGTGAAGGCAGCCAGTCCAGTGAAGCGTCCTCACAGGAAGGAGGACGTGGATGAGGAGTTGTACCCAGAGTACTACAGGAAGCATTCAGACTACATCAAGGGKTCCAACCTGGATGCCCCTGAGCCCTTCAGAGTGGGACGCATCAAGGAGATCTTCTGCCACAGACGCAGCAACGGGAAGGCTGACGTGTCTGAAGTCAAACTGCGCTTGTACAAGTTCTACAGGTGAGCACCCAAGTCAAATGTCATGGTAGAACTGCAAAGAAGGACCCCTTGGATCCARMCCAAATTTAGTAACTTTTGTACAATGAGAATGTCAGCCTAAAATGCATCTCTTCACTGTAGGGGAGTTGAACTGGTGCCAATATATGCATGTCTAACTTTGTCTTCTGTGGTTTTACTTTACTCTTAATGTTCACCCTCTCAGGCCTGAGAACACTCACAAGGGGGTGAAGGCAGGTTACCACACAGACATCAACCAGCTGTACTGGAGTGACGAGGAAGTGACAGTCAACATGTCGGAGGTGCTGGGCCGGTGTCGTGTGGAGTACGGAGAGGACCTGAATGAGACAGTTCAGGACTTCTCCTCAGGCGGACCTGACCGATTCTACTTCCTTGAGGTGAGGCTGGACTAGATGAGAAGCAATTGAGCAACTTTAACTTCCCATATTAATCTTGCATGCTAAGTAGCCGAGATGCTCATTCGAGGAAGTTTGCTCAAGATGGTAATATCAGTTTCCTTCTCACCCAAAGGCTTATAATGCCAAGTCCAAGAGCTTTGAGGACCCACCCAACCATGCCCGCTCTGCTGTGAACAAGGGCAAGGGGAAAGGGAAGGGCAAAGGTAACTACTCTCCTCTGTGGTACTTATTGCCAGTCACATAGTTCTCTCCTTTTGAAATGTRCTCTTGCCTATTAGAGGTTTAGGCTTGTCATGAGGCTTCTCCGACTACTGTTGTAACTGTGGCTCCAAACCCCCMGCCCTCCAGGTAAAGGCAAAGGGAWGTCGTCTTCTGCTCAGGAGCCTCCAGACCAGGAGCCTCAGGACCCCAAGGTGCCCAAGCTGCGTACCRTGGACGTGTTCTCTGGCTGCGGTGGGCTCTCTGAAGGCTTCCACCAAGCTGGTTAGTAGTTTCTTCACTTCAACAGCTTGGGAAATGTTTAAGTTGTGGGTGACCACGGGAACTTTTTTAATATACAGGTAGAATCTCTTACAAAAGTGAAGTTAAGTGTTTGTCAGGCCACATAGTGACTGCAATTTGTTGTTGCTTCTACCTGTCAGGTATCGCTGAGACTCTGTGGGCCATCGAGATGTGGGACCCAGCAGCCCAGGCATTCAGACTGAACAACCCGGGCACCACAGTRTTTACAGAGGACTGCAATGTGCTGCTAAAGCTGGTGATGTCTGGAGAGAAGACCAACTCCCTGGGCCAGCGGCTGCCCCAGAAGGGAGACGTGGAGATGCTGTGTGGAGGCCCTCCCTGTCAAGGCTTCAGCGGCATGAACCGCTTCAACTCCAGAACCTACTCCAAATTCAAAAACTCTCTGGTGGTGTCTTATCTCAGGTCAGTTAAACAGATTTGCACATTTCCATACAAACATATGTATGAGTATATTATTGATCTGTCCAAGTACAGAAGSTCCAGTCTAAGTGGTTGCTGTGTAGTTATATTGTAGTTATATACTTTCCCCTAACGTGTAGTCTCCTCTTATAGTTACTGCGACTACTACAGACCCAAGTTCTTCCTGCTTGAGAACGTGAGGAACTTTGTCTCCTTCAAAAGCTCCATGGTCCTGAAACTGACTCTCCGCTGTCTTGTCCGCATGGGCTATCAGTGCACATTCGGAGTCCTTCAGGTGAGTTATTAATGAACRTAAGCTGGCATGTTTGTTTCTGAATGATGAATCCAATAGTCTGCAATGTTTTTAGTTATTGTGAAAGTCATTCATATGGGATATGCTTAAGCCTGACCTCTGCTGTCCACTCCTCCCAGGCTGGGCAGTACGGCGTGGCTCAGACGKGGCGCAGGGCCATCATCCTGGCGGCCGCGCCTGGGGAGAAGCTTCCTCGCTACCCAGAGCCCCTGCATGTGTTCGCTCCCCGGGCATGCTCTCTCAACGTGGTGGTGGACGACAAGAAATATTTCAGCAACGTCACACGGTAACCAGCCACCAGTCAATGTAAAAGCGTGTGGTTGTATGGCTTGTGATGTGAATGATAAGGGCTGTGTCTAGTTTCTGATTGTTCCTTCCTGTTTCAGAGGTAATGGCGGTGTGTACAGGACCATCACAGTCAGGGACACCATGTCTGACCTGCCAGAGATCCGCAACGGAGCGTCTGCTCTGGAGATCTCCTACAACGGAGAGCCCCAGTCCTGGTTCCAGAGGAAGATCAGAGGCACACAGTACCAGCCCATCCTCAAAGACCACATCTGCAAGGTACAGCTGCGGCTCGGTCTTTGGAGTCTCTTGGAAGCTTTAGTCAGCTATTAGGTCTCAGTGCAGCTTAGTGAAAAACTGTTTGGTTTTTACAGGAGCAGATTTGTTGTGCCTGTAATGCTTGGACATTGGTTAAATGAGAACTGTCACGAGGATGGGTGGGCAATAGCATTCCCTGAAACCAACAAAGCCCTCTTTGGTTCCCAGGACTTGAGTGCCCTTGTAGCAGCCCGTATGAGGCACATCCCCCTGGCGCCTGGCTCTGACTGGAGGGACCTGCCCAACATGGAGGTCCGGCTGAGAGACGGGACATCATCCAAGAAGCTCCGCTACACCCACCCAGACAAGAAGAATGGCCGCAGCAGCTCTGGAGCACTGAGYGGCGTTTGTACATGTTCAGGAGGTACTCACTTTTTATGGATATGTAGGCCATACAAATGTTATTAAATGCTTACTGGATTTCATTTCCCCCCCCATTTTAAATACAATAGTAACCTAATCAGTTTAGCCTCTTGGCTAAAACAGTGGGTGCTTGGCGTGTTCATAACCTGTTCATTTTTAACGCACTTTTTTAGGTCAGATGGCAAATCCAAGGGGTTGTTGTAATGCTGTCTGTAGARATGTTCTGATTGCCATCCTGTCCTCTAGGGGTGCCCTGTGACCCTGCTGACAGGCAGTTCAACACTCTGATCCCCTGGTGTTTGCCTCACACGGGGAACCGCCACAACCACTGGGCCGGCCTCTACGGCAGGCTGGAGTGGGACGGCTTCTTCAGCACCACCGTTACCAACCCTGAGCCCATGGGCAAGCAGGTAAAATCTAATACTGTACCAGTTCTAGCAGAATTGATGAATGGCTAGGACCATTTCACCTCAGGACACAGCCATGTAATAACATGTACAGTGGTTGTAGTTTGTTGTAAATACTAGTCTACAGAAATGTATTGGTCTCTCTCCTGCAATGTTGGATGCTTTTGGTACTAAATGTCCCGTCATGTTTCAGGGTCGTGTCCTGCATCCAGAGCAGCACAGAGTGGTCAGTGTGAGAGAGTGTGCGCGCTCTCAGGGCTTCCCTGATACCTACCGCTTCTTTGGAAACGTTCTAGACAAACACAGACAGGTACTGTACTTGGTCTCTCTGTTCTCCATCAGGAATTCAATCCCCTCATAGAAAATGCCTTGGAGTGACACTTTGTTTTTGTCCCCCCGTCAGGTTGGTAACGCTGTTCCTCCACCACTCTCCAGAGCCATTGGACTAGAGATCAAGAAGTGTGTCTTAGAGCGGATCAAGGAGGAGAACGAGAAAGGTTAGGCCTGCTCAAAGTGCATTCTGTGGTAGTTACTGCTTCTCATTGGGCATGTTGATGAGTTACTGATAGTGGCATTAATGTGGATGGGAAGCATGTCATCAGTATCCATACTATGAATGCCATTTTCCTCCATCAGAGAACGGGAAGCAGGAAGAGAACCTAAAGCAGGAGAAGATGGAGGTCTCGGACTAGTGCCTGGCCCTATTCCAATCCCCTTTCCACTGAGAATCAAATTCCCCGGAGATCCTGAAGCCCACATTTAAATGAGCTGGCCAGTCTGCAGTACCATTCCATGTTTATGATTTTCTWAATGTGATTTTAACCGTGTTTGGAAAGTGAAAATAAATTGTATGTAGTTTTTATATGTTGTAATATTTCAAATAAAGCTCTTATTAAATGGCAGTTCCTTCTCACATTTCGTCTTGGCAGCAAAAATCTGTGCATACAGTAACTGGCGATGCTTGAATTTAAGCATTCTATGGGGAAATTAGTGCRCCATTTACTACCAATACCAGGCTCTCATGCCCTGTTAATGACTAGAAACAACTGTCAAATGTTCAGGGATAGACTATTTAGTGGTTCCCCCCCAGTCATAACCCTCTGTTCTGCTTCTCTCCACCCCCCCCCCCCAAATTTAATTAAGGTTCTGTAGACGATTTTCCTACAAACAAGTGATACGCAGTCAGAATGACAAGTCTTTATTCAGAGCCACATCGTATTACATGAACAAAATCAGACATTCCTCCTGAAATGTCATCTCCATCTCAGTTGTTTGATGGTCTGGGAGGGGAGAAAAGATGGTTGGATCAAAAAAAATCKGATGCAATTTAGTGAAGCGTCTAAAAAGCCACGGATTAGGCTTTCAATGCATATGAAATCTATTAGTTCCTGATGAGTGCTCCATCTGACATGAATATAAAACAATACTCACTTGGCCCATTCCACATTGAGGATAAGATGATCGTATCCAAATCCTGACACTCCTGCGATGGCTCTGGCTGCATCCTCCCTGCGGTGGAAACTGATAAAGGCAAAGCCCTGAAGGACAAACAGAGAGACCGTTAGAAGACAAACAAAACACGACAACCAGTTGAAAGACCTGTAAATGCTCCCACAACTTTCAATTACTTTTTTTTTTTTTACCCTGCACAAGCAAGTTAATGGTTATGCATACACTACTTCTGAACTTCTACTACTCTCACCTTGGACTGGCCTGTGTTTTTGTCCTTGGCCAGGTAGATCCTGGAGATGGAGCCGAACGGCCTGAAGAGCTCCTGCAGATCCGTCTCGCGTGTGTCCTCAGACAGGTTGGTCACACGGATGGTGGCGTTGTCATCAGCTGTGGACGGATAGACACTTWGTTTAGGCATCTTACCAAAATGCCTGGCTTTGTTAGAAATGTTGTTTTAAGTGTTGTCCAGACATCAAGATACTTCTCAAATGAGACTACGGTGTTGAGGTCTATAATGCCCCTTATTATCCCGGCTGTGATTGAGCATCCAATAGGGCTTCGCCGTCATTGTAAATAAGAATTTGTTCTTGACTGACTTACCTAGTTAAATAAATAAAAAATCTAGAAAACAGTGGAATAGTCAAATCATACGTACATGCACCACGGCGATTGGGTTGCATGGACTCTCCTCTACGTGTGCTGCCGTCCCTCAGGCTGGGGGGCACATACTTCCCCGTTTTGCTCCCTGCAGCTGGTGCGGCAGGCTCAGGCTCGTCTGAAACACAGTTAAAAAAAAAAGATTCATCAGTGATGTCCATTTAACAAAAACATTAACCACAATCATGACTGTGTACATTTACAGCACAATATAACTTCTAAGCTATGGGCAATTATGACAATACCCCCGGTAGTCTTCGTCGGGTCTCCAGTGGACAGGCCCAGCTGCTCGGCCAGCTCCTTCTGCATGGGGCCCAGAGTGTCCTTGTAGGGGCAGCGGGTGGTCCAATGGTCTCCTTTACAGATTCGACAGGACACTATCTTCTGTCCCTTCAGCTTGTTCATGGGGTCCTCTTCCACATCTTGGGCATTCAGGTCCTGAGAGAAGGATTCAGGTTATTACATATCATCACCGATTTATAACAGTACTAAAAGGTGACAATTAGGATCATTTAACTACATCATACAAAAACAAATGAACTGGTGGATTGTTGCGACTGAAGAGGAGATCTCTGATGGCTCAAAGAGAACAATACTAGATCAGCTTCTCTCAGTGGCTCCTCACCTCTTTGCTAGAGATGAACACCATAAAGACATCATCACTGACTGTGGTATCAGCAACATTGGGACCTGGTGGGTCATACTCTGAGTTGCCAAACTTCTTCCAGTTCTGATTGGCGGGGATAGAAAAGCAATGTTAAGTCAAATCAAAATACCTTCACATTTTAACCCCTTACACTCGTGGGAATTGGCCTATATGGATAGGGCTAAATTGAAATGTGAATAAGGATATGCATGACCATGGCAGCAACTGAAAGAGAACACTTTGGAGATTATGGGGAAATTATCAGACTAAAGGTGATGACAACAGTTCACCTGACACACGACTGAATCCAAACATTACACTGTTGATTTTGTGCATTTGAAATTTACTGTACTTTTTGACGCATTTGTTGATAACGAAATCTGAACATTTTCTGGATAGATCCAGTAACAAAGAATATGTGTGGAAAATTTGGGGTAGGTGCAACAAAAGAACAAAAGCATGACGAGGGTTTGAGTGAGGACTAACTGGTGTTTTCAAGTGGCCACACCTCTCTAAAGTGTGAACAGTTCCTAAGCAATTTTAATGCCCTTTTATGACTCAAAGAAGATTCTTCAACTATAAAGGTGCATTTTTGAGCACTCCTATCTGTGCCGTTGAGGAACTAGAGGAAGCACAGGCAGTTATTTTGTTTGGAACAGCGCCCTGCATCCCTGCCTTTACCCAATTACTGTTTACGCAATACAAAAACGATCCATTAGAAATCACAATCTGGGTCAGATGGGCATCATTTGAAAGCCTGCTCTATTGCCAACATGACTAGCTAAATMATCAAATATGATCTTAATGTTAGGCTTTCACAAGGCAATTCAGAGAAGCCGATCGTAATTTTGGTGTCATGAGTGCATCCAGATGCGTATTCAGCGGCAAATCTTCTTCACAATACCCAACAAACAAACTCAGGTAAAGCTGTTAAGAAGCCTTTTGGACCTAGACTTGGTGCTCCAGTACCGCCTGCCGTGCGATATCAGAGAGAACAGTCTATGACTAGGGTGGTTGGAGCCCATGGCAATTTTTTGGACGTGTCAGAGGAAGGCCCCAAAAATTGCCAAGGGATCCAGCCACCCTAGTCATAGACTGTTCTCTCTGATATCGCACGGCAAGCGGTACCGGAGCACCAAGTCTAGGTCAAAAYGGCTTCTTAACAGCTTCTACCCCCAAGCCATAACTTGGCTGCATTGTTGGTTAAGGGCTTGTAAGTAAGCATTTCACTGTAAGGTCTACTACACCTGTTGTATTTGGTGCATGTGACAAATAAAATTAGATTTCTGTTCAGTATGGGGGGGTATCACGCCATGTCATCTTGTAACTGTATATCAAACATAGTGATCATAGATGTTGACAGTGTATATTACATGAGTCTAAGGATATGTGAAGTGCCCATTTGGACGAATGTGTGTTTGGCTTGCTTGTATGACATCAGTGGTATTTATTATAATCCTTAAKGTCTCATCTTTCAAAACACATAGAGCCTCGTAATTTACAGCATTTACCTCACTCAGACAAAACAATTATAAAGTTACCCAATTAGCCGGATTGATGGGCGCAACTTCTTGTCACACGCAGTGCTCAAGTTCAGAACAGCTGTCAGTCAAAACCCATACAAAGCTGTGAGGAGACCCTGAGCTCTGACTTCGTGCATAGCATGTTATTGTACAGCCACTGCCTCCAAATCTGCCATTTCCCATCCATATACAGATACGAGTGTAAAGGGTTAACCAACAATCCCATCAAACTCAATACTGAGGTGTTGCGCAACAAAGGTCAAGATTGTGCTAAATTCCCAAAGAAAACACTGACCTTTCTCCTGGCAACAGCTTTGGAGGCCTTCCTAGTCTCAATCTTGAAGGTGCGAATAATCTATAACACAAATGACAAATGTTKATTTCTTGGTTAGTTACATCTGATTCAGACATCAGGGGRAGTAGACTTTGTGGGAAGGAATCAAGAAACCCACTCTCCTATTTGGATGAGCATTAAAACAAAAAGTACCTTGAACTTCTTTCCATCCTCATCGATCTTGTATTCCGTGATGGTTTTGATATTTCCTTTGACGGTTTCTTTTGGAGGGGGTAGGGTACCTGGTGGTGGGGATGACAACACACAAGAGGTCCTGATAGTTAACAATAATATCGATACTGTCTGTTAGTGGATTGTTAGCTGCCTACCACCAACTAAGGCAATCCAACTACAGCATAACGAGTATACTGTAACGACCCTGGGTTTATAAGCACGGAAATCGACTCTGCCGCTTGAGCATGATTTTGCGGCACAGTCGATAGCGCGACGGACATCCGGCTAGGTCGAGGGTTCGCGACCTGCTCTCTGCTGTTTCATTACAATACTTTATTTTCCTGACAGACTAACGTTAGTTAGCTACCAAGGTTACTTACTAACTAGCCAACTAACGTTACGGGGGGGTAGTCTTCTCCCTGACAAATCACAAAAATGGTCTTACTGACGACTAAGTGTGACAGATAAACTAACGACTATAATGGAAGAAAAATACACGTGGAAATCGCCTGGTTTAGCTAGCAAGTWAATGTCAATGCTACCAAGCTAATGCTAGCCAGCTTCTTACCTTCGTCTCCCTCCTCTTCAACCTGATCGGCCCAGCTGGGCTTGGAACTAAAAAGAAGGATTAACACACAGAATTTGAGAATTCAAACACATGATATTTATATACGATATCATCATATTTGTATTGAAGAACTCACTCGTCGTATTCAATCGACGGCATTCTGTCTGTGCGCGCAGCGGCCAGAGAACAAGGAAAGATACACGACCGACACAAACTGAAAAGCTGACCAAATAGGATAGCTAGAGCGCCACCAACGGGTACGGAGGCTACTTAATGCAACTGAAACGATAGGGCACAAAATCTTATTCGATGAGGTTTAACGGCGGTTGGTAAACAATTAATGTTGTATTACCGCCACCTACTAGTCTGGAGTATAACTACCTTATACATTGCTTGAATTTGTTTTTAAACCAACAAATACCCTACCATCTAAACCTACACTTCACAAAAAAAGTATATAATAATAATAAACAATATAAAAATAAACCACCACCCTGCTCCACTTTTMAAATATATTTAGTCCTACCTCAGGCCAACAGCCTGAAAGGATGAGACACCACCACTTAACACACTGTAACTTCTGACGTCAAGTCTCGCACAACAAAAAAACCTCTCTGCAGCTGCCACCACAACCTCAATTTTATGCGATTTACATTACATCACTGCAGTTCAGTTGATAACCATTGCTATAATTACTAGAAATACAATCTTACTGAAACATATATCACTTGTTGGCCTATCCCTCTGTACTGGTACAGATCTACTACTTACACCACTCCTATCAGGATCCCTCCCCCTTGACCCATCTTCCTCTACTTTCTTCATTGCCTCAGCATATAACAACTACTCTAACCRTGGAAACCTCAACCTGCCTCTCTTGCACCGGACATTTCTGATCCCCAGCCCCATGGGCACCTRTACAATTAACACATACCACGACTTTCCCCAATGCTACACATTTCTTTGTCTAATGCCCCATTCTGCAGACGTCTCACACCTAGGAACCTCCCTCCTACACACTGGGGTCACATGCCCGTAAGCAGGGATCATCAACTAGATTCAGCCACAGGCCAATTGTTTTCTTGAGCGGAAGGTCGGTGGGCCAGAACATAATTACAAATAATTTGTAGATTGCAAATTAACCGCAAGATAGGGGTGGTATACAGAAGATAGCCCTATTTGGTAAAAGACCAAGTCCATATTATGGCWGGAACAGCTAAAATAAGCAAYGAGAAATGACAGCCCGTCATTACTTTAATGCATGAAGGTCAGTCAATCCGGAAAATGTCAAGAACTTTTAAACTGTCTTCAAGTGCAGTCGCAAAAACCATCAAGCGCTATGATGAAACTGGCTCTCATGAGGACCGCCACAGGAAAGGAAGACCCAGAGTTACTTCTGCTGCAGAGGATYAGTTCATTAGAGATTCCAGCCTCAGAAATTGCAGCCCAAATAAATGCTTCACAAAGTTCAAGTAACAGACGTATCTCAACATCAACTGTTCAGAGGAGACTGCATAAATCAGGTCTTTATGGTCGAATTACTGCCAAAAAAACACTACTATAGGACACCAATAAGAAGAAGAGACTTGCTTGGGCCAAGAAACATGAGCAATGAACAAGACCGGTGGAAATCTGTCCTTTGGTCTGATGAGTCCAAATTGGKGATTTTTGGTTCCAACCGCTGTGTCTTTGAGACGCAGAGTAGGTGAACGGATGATCTCTGCATGTGTGGTTCCCACCGTGAAGCATGGAGGAGGAGGTGTGATGGTGTGGGGTGCTTTGCTGGTGACACTGTCAGTGATTTATTTAGAATTCAAGGCACACTTAACCAGCATGGCTACCACAGCATTCTGCAGCGATACGCCATCCCATCTGGTTTGCGCTTAGTGGGACTATKATTTMTTTTCAACAGGACAATGACACCATTAAAAGCGATTTGTATTTGTAGAAAAAAGGTTTGTATCCGTAGAAAGCAATTTCTATAAATCGCTGGCAGCCTCTCGTTCAGCCATGTTGATGCCTGCCTTACAAGGCTGCAGAAATTATAGTACGTAACCACCATCGCTTTCTAGGGGTACTACAAATCGCTTTCTACATGTGAGAACTTTTTGTATTTTTCTTGTTGTCAAATCCCTGCCAAAAGTCAGGTGACCTTAGCGCTTCCAAAGATGGAGTTGCAGGTTTGCCATATCTGTCAACATTCTAATGCAATATATTGATTTACAAATACAAATCAAAAGGTGTTTGTTTGTGGAAAGTGATTTACATTTGTGGATTGGTACTTATTTGTACAGATCATGATACACGAATAAAAAATGCATGCTGTATGTTCACAATACATTTGGCATGATATTGATCCCGTACTGCTGAGTCAAGGAGACAGTGCAGCATCGTGACAACTTTTATCAGTTGTAGGTAGGCTATTTAACATGTTTTCCATAAAACATATTAATGCACTAGAACTGATATAATGGTGACAAAGCATCGGAAAATTACTTTATGTGCTCTAGAGCTCTTTAGATAAATTCGCCCAGAGGTGGATTAAAGTAAACTGCATTCAAATGTCGACTTTTCTTATGGATAACCGTATCAAGCGAAGGGTTTTACTCATGCTCAGRTCTAGAGTAGCCTAGAATGGCATAGAAATGAATAGCCTACTTGATGACCAACATATGCAAATGTTACCTATCATTCTTCACATTTAATGTCAGTT
Organism: Salvelinus sp. IW2-2015; assembly: GCF_002910315.2. Taxonomy (NCBI): domain Eukaryota; kingdom Metazoa; phylum Chordata; class Actinopteri; order Salmoniformes; family Salmonidae; genus Salvelinus; species Salvelinus sp. IW2-2015. The sequence continues at coordinate 74,839,780 of NC_036860.1, forward strand.
TCATAGAAGACTGTTACCCCATAAATTCCATTTCAAATTTCCATATTCCACATTTGCATATGTTGGCCCTCAAGTAGGCTATTCATTTCTATGCCATTCTAGGCTACTGTAGCCTACCATTTGACACAGTACAATAAATATGTCGAAATGACGATATCACTGGAGTCATTGCAAATCAATTTGTGCCACTTGTGTAGCCTTCCTGGAGCTGGCAAATAGATTTAATAAATATAACTGCGTTTTTTGTTGTAGCCTTGTGTTATTATGCAATTCTTAATGGCCATGTTTAGTTAATTAAATTGGAAGTTTACAATTGTGATCATGGTCACAGCTCTATCGCGTATGTATCATTCTCCACATTTAATGTCAGTTTCATTGTGGACTTTTCCCTGAAATGAGATGTTGGCCTGTCAGGGGCTATAGGCTACCCGCATCTAGCTCAGCAAACAATGGCAAAGTTGAATTGCAACTTTAAACTCAGGTTTAGTCAGTAGCCTATGCCTATTGAAATAACAAGTCAATCTTGCAAATAGGCCATTTATAATTGTTTGTAGTTTTAACATCTGGCACATAAAGAAGACACAATTGCCTGAAAATAGCCTAACATTAGTTTTTTGAAGTTGGCCCAAGTGTTTCATGCACATATTGAGATCATCTGTCCAACTTTCATCACTCAAACTCTCCTGTCGGATATATCTATAGTTATGCACATGCACAAATGGGATTTATTTAAGAAAATAAGGCCCGAGTGTGGTGTGGTATATGGCCAATATACCATGGCTTAGGGCTGTTCTATTGCACCACGCAACGCAGAGTGCTAGGACACAGCCCCCGTGGTAATTAGAGCAGTAAAAATAAATGTTTTGTCATACCCATGGCATACGGTCTGATATATACAGTTGAAGTCGGAAGTTTACATACACCTTAGCCAAATACATTTAAACTCAGTTTTTCACAATTCCTGACATTTAATCCTAGTAAAAATTCCCTGTTTTAGGTCAGTTAGGATCAACACTTTATTTTAAGAATGTGAAATGTCAGAATAATAGTAGAGTGAATGATTTGATTCAGCTTTTATTTATTTCATCACATTCCCAGTGGGTCAGAAGTTTACATACACTCAATTAGTATTTGGTAGCATTGCCTTTAAATAGTTTATCTTGGGTCAAAAGTTTCAGGTAGCCTTCCACAACCTTCCCACAATAAGTTGGGTGAATTTTGGCCCATTCCTCCTGACAGAGCTGGTGTAAGTTTGTCGGCCTCCTCGCTCGCACACACTTTTTCAGTTCTGCCCACAAATTTTCTATATGGTTGAGGTCATGGCTTTGTGATGGCTACTCCAATATCTTGACTTTGTTGTCCTTAAGCCATTTTGCAACAACTTTGGAAGTATGTTTGGGGTCATTGTCCATAGACTGCTGCGCCACTCGGAGCCAATCAGCATTCAGGGCTCAAACCACCCAGTTTACAATTATAAACTTTACTAACAAAATGTTTGTTTGAAATGTAAACTGATATGTGACACATAAATGTCAAAATAACATGAAAAACGATTATATATATATTTTATTTTACTAAACAGGTACTAAACCTGTCTGAATGACTGGTCGCCACTGCACCTTCGATACTTCGCCCTGATTCACTTCCATTTCTCCTCCTGTCTTCGATCCTGCGTACATCTCACTCTGCTTACACTTTCTACCATTCTTCTTTAACAAACCATCTCCCTTTRCCCCGCCATTTTTAACCGACTCAAGCTCACCCTGTTTCTTCCTCTCTCTTAGACCTCCTCTGCCTCACTTTTTCCCCTCCATTCCTCTTCCGTATTCTAAGTATACATCTCCTTATGATAATACTGCACTTCTCCTCACATACATCTTGTTCTTGCCCTGTCGAGGGATGACATTTATCCGGCTGTCATAATCTCCGTACAATCAGCACGAACCCCTCGGGATGTAACGCTCAACAGTGCATCCCACTTCTAAAGCAGCTGCATCGTCTTAATGTTCCTCTTTATCAATAGCTACAGCGGCTTTTTTACATTTCTAACTAGCGCGCTTTTCCATCCACCGTCTCCTAGGGCACAAAATGGCGGTTATAATAACTTTTTATCCTGTGCTTTTGGTGTTCATGTTTTTCTCCTGTTCTGTAAGCTCATCATGTGAAAACTGTAAGCAATGTAGCTACATTTGAAATAGCTATTTTTAATGTGTTCAATTTCCYGTATCCGATACTGTAATAATGAATATAGAAGAGGGCATAGTTTAGACTTCATTGAAAAGAAACATGACCATCAAAAACATCTTACATCAGAAACATTGGAAGGAAGTGCATATAGCTGCAGTTACTTACAGATAAGTCATCAACTGTGTGTAACACTTGCTTATCAGAAACACCATAAGTGCAAGCATCCAAAGAGCAGAGAGTATTACTTTTATTCATGTATTATTCATTGCCATATCTGCTGAGCTCCTTCCACAGCAGGCCACTCGGATGTTATCAAACACAGCCATGTAGAGCAGTGGATGGATGCACATGTTCAGTGTAGCCAGTCCCTTGGACACTTGGTAGGCCTTGTACACCCAGTCGCAGACAGAGCCAAGTTTGTGAACCTTCTGGTAGAAATAGTAGCTCTGGAGGAGGTGATAAGGCACAAAGGAAATGGCATACAGCACAACCACTGCAAACACCATCAGGGCCACCTTCCGTTTCTCCAGGGAGGTTATATTCACATTCCTCCACACCACCCTCAACACTGCGCAGTATGATGCAAATGTGACCAGGAAGGGAATAAAACACCCAACCACAGACAGAAAGACTTTGTAAAACAAGTGAGAGTATGCAACTGCATCACTGTTGGTGCAATAGGAGTAGGATACACAACAGGTTTTGTTGCTTRCCTCTGGACATGTGGAGGCAAACTTCAACACAGGAGAGGAGATGGCTGTCACAAAGATCCAGATGATGACACTGGCAGCCTTGGCTTTGGCGGGGTTCACATGGTTCCGGCTGAAGAAGGGGTACACAATGGCCACATAGCGGTTCACACTGATACACATGATGAAGTAGATGCTAACATACAGGTTGCAGGTGAAGAGGAAGCGTTCTATCTTACAGACCGCAATCCCAAACAGCCAGTTCTTGTCCTGCATGTAGTAGACTATGAGCAGCGGCAGGGTGAGGACATAGAGCAGGTCACTGATGGCCAGGTTACAGGACAGCACCACACCAGTGTGCCAGCTGTTCCTATCCCTGGTCGCCAGGAGCCTCAGGGCAAACAGGTTACCAACTAACGCCACGCAGAACTCAACACCGTACATTGAAGGCAATAACTGCACTTGGAACTTGTCACCATGACAAGAAGAGTTGTGATCCATCATGTTTGTTGTGTATTGACTTCTGTGGGAGATTAGAAAATAGGAGGGGAAAAGGCTGTGCAAACTGGCTCCCAAAAGTGGTATTTGTTAATCTGTATGGAAGAAAAAGGATAAAGATATTRATTATATTCTGAAGTGGAGAACCATTCTTTTATGCAGTTCATCCTCATCCCCCAAGGGGAACTTGGCATTGTGACAGCCAACACATCAGTTCATAACATCAATCAGTATCATTCTGTCGCAATAAATGTAATAAATTGATAGTATTAGTAGTGGTTGTCTTATCTCTTATCAGAGCTGTTGTCTTATCAGAAATATACATCTGTGGTCAAAAATAAATAAAAACACTGCAGTTCTCCATACTAATGTTGTGCAATGGTTAGCAAATAATAATTAAAAATACCATGGACCAAGGTGGTGTAAATCTTAAACCAACAGAATGTCTGTCCAAAACATCCCATGGAGCCATACACATGTTAACTATAATTTCTCTTTAAGAAAAGCCACAAGACCGTTTCTGATGTGACTTCTCCAGTCTATTCAACAGACACAAAAACCTGAAGTATGCACCAGTATTCAAAAACAGACGGTCAATTATAAACATCCCACATTTACAGAATGTTTGTCCTTACACTTTACAGATATTTAAATGTATAAATGGCAATGACCTCAGAATAAAGACAGATTAGTACTTACTCATTGACAGACAGATAAGGCTACATTTCCTGGGGTAGATGTTCAGAGACCAGTAGAACTTCCAACGATTGGTTAGTTGCATGTACAAAGATTTAAAGCTGTCACTTCCCTTTATGACTTTCTGCCACCCTCACAAATCAACCCCTTTGTAGGCATTTTCAAGAAGTGTGACCAACACTGCCTGCCCCTTGCTCTATTTGTAGCACAGCACAAAATAAAAATGTCACAACTCAAGTCTCATGTTCACCAGCCTCGGCTCCAGTTAACACTCACACTTTGAGGTGAAAGCATGTGGCAGAGACGACACGAGTCAGCCCCAAGAAAAAAAGGCTACACACAATTGAGCTGTACTTTGCATCCAGCAATTTATTTTCCAATGCTTATAACATTTATATAAACATGTTCACAAGGTACAAAATTACATCATTGCATTTTCATCCAGTCCTCCAGCTGACTTGTAGCAATAACGAAGTCCTATCATGAAGGAATACATTTCTGTTCATGGTGATCAGAAACCGCAGACCACAATAGTGAGTCAATACTGCCATCTGGTGTTCTACTAGGGTAGAGCGCTCAGAGTGCATCAGTCCAGGCTTTCGAAGGGTATGACGCTCAGCTCTTCCCCTTCCTCTGTTTGAAGCCTCCCTTCGCCCCTCCCGGACCCTTCTTGAAACCACCAGGACGAGGTTTGCCCTTAAACTTAGAACCCCCATCACCCCCAAATTTCTTTCCCCCAAATTTACTGCCCCCCTCAAACTTCCCTCCAAATCTTTTATCCCTATCACCAAATGTCTTCCCTCCAAACCGTTTGCCCCCATCCCCAAATTTCTTTCCTCCAAACCTCTTGCCCCCCGGTGACATCTTTCCAAAAGATTTGCCCCCATCCCCAAATTTCTTTCCCTCTTTCCTGTCTCTGTCACCCCCCATTCGGTCTCTGGGTTTCCCTCCTGGACCAGACCTATGAGGTGGCTTGGAACCATATTTGTTTTCCCTGTCATTGCCAGAGAACGGTTTCCTCTTCTTGAAGGGTCCTCCTGAGGGCCTTTCAGGTCTTTGCCTCCTCTTGGCTGCAGGGAACATATCTAGATGGGGGAGGGAGAAAAATAAATATAGAAGGTGCTTTTGTCTGTCAAAGTAGCACAAAAATATAGTACAACAAAACACAAACTARAGAYACTTGGTTCAGTARTGAAAGAGTACATACCTTCYTCTGGRTCCTCCCCTACAGCCTGTCTGTAGTACTCTGCCTCGTCGTCAGATTCAACAACCGGAGGCCTGTTATCCTGGTTCCCAGGATCCTCCACTTCAGGGTCATGCTCTTCCTCCTCCTGGCGCTTCCTCTTGATGCCTGCCATGCTTCTTTTCCTGACGTTACAGAAACAAACATCACTGTTCCACTCCAACGCAGGTGGAATGACTAGCAGTTACAATGTGCTATAACACTCACTTGTTCTCATCCCGTAACGCTTTCTTTTGGGCAACATCATGCTCTTGTTTTTTCTTCCGTTCCTGCTTTTCTTTCATCTGCGCCTCTTTTCGGACCAGGATCTCCTGAAGCTCTTCCTCAGTCTTGGCGACTTCAGAAAATACATTGAGAGCCTGTATCAGCACTTCACCATGACCAATCAACAGAAACACCCATTCTCAGTGGATGTGTCAGTAAGCGTTTACTTTTTTGTTGTTGAAATATCACAGGCAATCATAGTGATCTTTTCATCATGTACATCCCAGACATCTAAATCAACAGGAAGCTGACAGGTATACTTACTGACTGCATGGTAGAGTATGTTCCCCTCTCCCATTCCCTCCTCGAGCTTCACCAGCTGCATGGTGATGCGTGGGCCAATCTGKAGAGAAAACCAACCGATGCTGTAAAAACCTACCAGAACTGCTTACAATGTCTCATCAGTAGGATCAACTGCTGAAGGCATCAGGATGTGTCAGTAAGCGTTTACTTTTGTGAAATATCACAGGTAATCATAGATATCTTTTCATCATGTACACCCCATGGACAGAAAATGACAAGACAAGCTGATGCTATAAACCTAACATTTATAGTCACTGCCAACACAGGCGTAGACAATTCTATTGAAACACTGGTTACAATGTAATATCATTAAGATCAACCAATAAGTCACCATGGTAATCACCTCAGTCAGTCTCACAGCGCTRTGTTGAGACGCCATGTTACCACGCCCGGAGTAGATCTGTGGCAGTTCCGTTATGTTGTGATCTCCATCTTGCTCMGCTTCACTTTCTGAAAGATTAGCCCCTCTGAAAGAAAGTTAGCAGGGTAAGAGAACACATAACAGCTGGCCAAATCAGAATGACTTTGTAGGTAGATCACTTCACAGCCAACATAGACATGGTAGTATCACCCAAATAACATTATGAAACAGCACAAATTCATCAAAGCAATATTGAGAACCCAAACACATGCAGATAGACCAGATAGATCAAGTACAGCAGGAGATACTCTGCAGTCTGCTAGGACTATAACAGACAGGGCTCTTACTTCATRAGCAGCTCACTGATGTCRTCAAACTTGCTCATGTTGGGGAACTTTTCCTGCATCAGCTTCTTCACGCCTCTACTCATGCCCACAGGGACTACTTTCAGGCTGCTGCAGAGGGGGARAGGGAGAAGGACAAGGTTGAGTGTGGACTGAACCATTTAGTCAGCTGGAGGGGGGGGGCATTCTGCACGATGGGCGCATCAGTGCGTTTACTTCGAATCTACATCACTAAACAGTCAATTCACAATCTGTCATCCTCTGAGCCCAAGCAGTCTTCCTATACAGCCACCTTGAATTAAAACGAGTGCACAAAACAGCTTGTATACTTACTAATGGCGGAATTCAATTTCTTGAGASACTGGATCGTAGTTCACCAAAACACATCTCTTTATGGCGTTGAGGGCTACCTACAAGAAGCAAATCTGTTKAAATGCATACTAACCTAATTCTCATCAATATAATAATAGAGGATAAAAGGACTGTGGGATATCAGAAAGCGTTTACTTTTGTGTGATCGTCACAGATAATCAGAAGACTATACTATCATCATATTTCACAAATCCTCAATCCAGCAAAAATCCAGGTACTGGTGCCTTTGACATACCTTGTGCACATTGATGGAAGGGAACATGTTTTGGAACATGGTGGCCATAAGTTTGACATGCATGCCCTCCGAGCCAAAGTTATTGAGGACCAGCAGTGCATGATGCGCGAACTGCTGTTCGTGCATTCTGTGCCTCTTCAGTGACGAGACCACATCTTTAATAAGGGAGTACTGAAAATGAGAAAGAACATATTCAGGAAAAGCAATTGAAGCCCAAAACCCTYTATTTGCTTGTTGCTGGTATTGGGGCTCATCAGTGCGTTTACTTTGAACATATATCACCGAACAGTCACGTCAAAATCTGTCATCCTTTGAGCCCATTTCTCCCAGTAAGTCATTTGGGTTTGTGTACTCACTTTGGTCACCCGGAAATGGAGCATAGGGCCTTTGGGCAGCCGAGCAAGCCTCTGGAAGGAGAAAAAACATTCTCAAACACGCACTCATTTGCCATTAGGATCTGGTAAACAGCKCAACTGTAGATATTGATGCATCAGTGATAAAACATCTTAATCATGAATTCAGATATTCTCATAACTCATCATCTGCATCAGCAATTGGAATAACTAAGGAGGTGGCTGACACAGCATATAGCTCATTGATCAATAGTGATAAATCATAAAGATATTCCCTTTGAAAGGCCAAGGGTTTAGAGAGCAGCTGTAAAAATAGGGACTGTTAGCCCCTCGTGGAACAGTAACGCAACAGGAGTGTATTCATTATGCCGATTCTGTTGCAAAAATAAATAGTTTACTCCAAACATTTTTTTAAAAGTACCTTTCCCGACAAGAAAAACAAGAGTTTCTACTGGACAAATTCAAGTATGTCCCTCCCCGTTTCGGTTGTTTCAAAGATGAATACACCCCTGGTGTTCGCAGACTTATTTACCATGTTGACACTACTGGGCGTCTTGGTGAAGATCATGAAYTGTGTCACTCCCAGTGGTCCTGCTACAGCCACAAAGTCCTTCAGCACATTCTTCTTCCTCACCTGTCAATCACACGCAGGCAAGCCATCAAATGCAATCCATTATGAGCACAAGACGCACTTGTATGTATAGACTCACTCTGATTCAAGTCAGTTATAAATACTAGTTTAGAGTTTCATGACATGAACAAACGGACCTTAAGGGATTCTGCAGTGAAGGGCTCCATGACGCGCCGCATGTCCTCCACTAGCTGACCGACATTCTTGCCGACTTGGCCACGYTGAAACACGAAGGAGTGAGGGACCGCACAGAACACCTCTTCTGCCACATGGTTCGCACTCAAACGTGACTTCTTCTGGTTTTTGGTCTGAAATTGAATTAACACGTTAGTTTTGCTGGCCAAGATACTTCGCTACGTTACGAGCTAACGCCAGTACTGTAGCCGTTGTGGATGTAATCAGTTACAAATAGTTTAATCATTGTTCAGATATTCTCATAAAAACATCATTTTATCCACCTAYCTACACATCCACATGCCGATGAGACAATCTTCAATATAATTACCAGTAACGTTATATTCAGTTTACAATAATCTGAATCGTGTCAATAACTATACACTATAGCTAACGTTAGCCAACAACTACTTAAACGCTTACCTTGGACTTCCCCATACTGGCAGTTTAATTTTGACAAAATACTATTATATAACGTCGCTGATGAACCTAGCTATGTGAATGTCAAGATCGAGCAAAWTCCGCTGTGCCTCTTCGTGTCCTCCATTTCAATCAGATACTGCTTTTCAACCACGTGGATCTCACTGCGCCGGCGCGGTGTCACATCGAAAAACGTTCGTCTTATTCAAATGCCCAACCAAACTTTTGTTCTCACCTTCCAGCATGTGTATTTGGCAACCAACCTGGTGTTGCTAGAGGAATTTAAAGAACATTTGCAAGATTAAGTCTAAAAGGTKAAACTTAATTTTAAGGGGTCCTTATTACAGTGTAATTACATGTAACAGGTATCGTAGTTAATTGTAATAACTCAGTTACATTGTAATAACATGTAACTGGTGGTAATTGCAGTCTGTCATTACAGAGGTGTAACAACAAATGCTTGTTACCATGTTTGTTACAAAGGGGCAAGTTTAAACTAAATTCACCAATTTAGTGTTTAAATTCACCAATTTAGTGTTTAGTTTCTTCTCAGCTGCATCTGATTCYGTAATAACTGTCACAAGGTTGTAATCTCTTGTGGACAGATGCACTGGGTGTCRGAGATTAAAGGTTGGAGGCTCAATAGGCTCTAATTACCAACCCGTCAATCTGCACCCTTCAAAATCTCAAAATCAAATTTGATTMGTCACATGCACATGTTTAGCAGATTTAATTGCGGGTGTAGTGAAATGCTTGTGTTTCTAGTTCCAATAGTGCTGTAATATCTAACTATACACACAAACCTAAAAGTAAAAGAATGSAATTAAGGAATATATAAATATTAGGACGAGCAATATCGGAGTGGCATAGACTAAAATACAGTAGAATAGAATACAGTATATACATATGAGYTGAGTAAAGCAAAAATATGTAAACATTATTAAAGTGACTACAYGTGTTCCATTATTAAAGTGACCAGTGATTTCAAGTCTATGTACAGTATGTAGGGCATCAGCCTCTAAGGTACAAGGTTACCGGGTGGAAGCAACCTAGTGATGGCTATTTAACAGTCTGATGGCATTGAGATAGAAGCTGCTCCACTCAATGGTGTTGCTTGCACTTTTCCCCAAAGTGTACCATCTGGGTTAACTTGGTTGAGTTTATAAAAACATGTTATATATCATGGCTCAGGCTAAGACACAGATGCAGACACAGGAGGCAGATAGTACGAGTATCAGAGTTTATTATAGTACAAGGGGCAGGCAAAAAGGTAGGTCAAGGCAGACAAAGAGTCATAATCKAAATCAGAGTCAGGCAGGTACAGGACGGCAAGCAGGATCAGAAAGGGCAGAACTGGGAAGACMAGGACAAACAAAAACTAGAGCACGGGAATATGCGGGTAGGATTTGACGGGATAAGACAAACTGGCAACAGACAAACAGAAAACGGACAAATGGMAGACAKCTGGTGGAGGATGGAGACAAGCACAAGATAGGTGAAACAGATCAGGGTGTGACAGTTATATATAAATCAACCTCACTGACTGGGGTCTACCATACGGGTGTCATCCCAGATTATAATACAAAAATAATGTATAATTAATGTTTACGCTACCCATTATGAAAACCTGAATCCCCTTGCCATCCAAGTAAGAAGATAAACCCACAAGTACACCACAGAATAACACAATGCAGTTACTAGGTGTTAGACAGGATTTAGCTAGTTGAAATGAAGTGTATCTTTAGAAGTGGTGTAAAGTACTTAAGTAAAAATACTTTCAAGTACTACTTAAGTTGTTTTTGGTGGTATCTGTACTTTACTTTACTATTTATATTTTTTATGACTTTTACTTTTACTTCACTACATTCCTAAAGAAAATAATGTACTTTTTACTCCATACATTTTTCCTGACACTCAAAAGTACTCATTACATTTTGAATGCTTAGCAGGACAGAAAATGGTCCAATTCACACACTTGTAATGAGAACATCCCTGGTCATCCCTACTGCCTCTGATCAGGTGGACTCACTAAACACAAATGCTTAATTTGTAAAGATGTGTTGGAGTGTGTCCCTGGCTATCCGTAAATTTAAAAAACAAGAAAATGGTGCCGTGTGGTCTGCTTAATATAAGGAATTTGAAGTTATTTATACTTTTACTTTTACTTTTGATACTTAAGTATATTTGAGCAATTACATTTACTCTTGATACTTAAGTATATTTAAAACCAAATACTTCTAGACTTTTACTCAAGTAGTATTTTACTGGCTGACTTTCACTTTTACTTGAGTCATTTTCTATTAAGGTATCTTTACTTTTTCTCAAGTATAACAATTGGGTACTTTTTCCACCACGGATCTTGAGGGGTACTTACTTGTAATTAATGTGTACTTATATAGTACGTTACCCATCCTGACAACCTGGCCCTAATTTTAAAGCTTCTGGAAGCACCGTCCAAGTGAAAAAATTAACACACTATTATTCCACAGAGTACATGTAATATCTGTATAAGTGTAATGTAATTACTAGGTGTTACACAGGATTTAGCCAGTTAAAATTAAGTGTATCTTGAGGTGTACTTACTTTTAATTATGGTGTGCCTACAAAGTACGTTAACCATTCTGACAATCTAATCGTTATCCAAGTGGGACAATAAACACACTAATACACCACAGAGTATATATTTGTAATATCTGCATAAGTACAAGGTCGTTGCTATTTGTTACACAGGATTGAGCTATTTAAAGTGATGTGTAACTTTATAGTTACCTATGAGCAATTTCGATATTACGTATTACTCATTACCAAGTGGAAATACCTACAAAATACCTACAAGATGAGCTTCTACTTTAGTCAACTTTATTGCAACATGTAAAAAGACCTTACATTTCTTACAAAATAATAAGGATTTKTATTGTTAGATTCATAATTTGATGAATTATATTAAACAAAGATATAGGCCTACTCAATAACATAAAAATAACTATTCTAGTGGTGACTCAAATAAAAATGTATTGGTCGCATACACATACACTATACACTACTGTTCAAAGTTTGGGGTCACTTAGAAATGTCCTTGTTTTTGAAAGAAAAGCACATTTTTTTGTCCATTACAATAACATCAAATTGATCAGAAATACAGTATAGACATTGTTAATGTTGTAAATGACTACTGTAGCTGGAAATGGCAGATTTTTTTATGGAATATCTACATAGGCGTACAGAGGCCCACAGAGGCCCATTATCAGCAACCATCACTCCTGTGTTCCAATGGTACGTTGTGTTAGCTTCATTAAATAGTACCCGCAAAACACCAGTCTCAACGTCAACAGTGAAGGAGGCATGCCAGGATGCTGGCCTTCTAGGCAGAGTTGCAAAGAAAAAGCCATATTCAGACTGGCCAATAAAAATAAAAGATTAGAGATGGGCAAAAGAACACAGACACTGGAACAGAGGAACTCTGCGTAGAAGGCCAGCATCCGGGTCGCCTCTTCACTGTTGACGTGAGACTGGTGTTTTGCGGGTACTATTTAATGAAGCTGCCAGTTGAGGTCTTGTGAGGCGTCTGTTTCTCAAACTAGACACTCTAATGTACTTGTCCTCTTGCTTAGTTGTGCACTGGGGCTCCCACTCCTCTTTCTATTCTGGTTAGAGCCAGTTTGCGCTGTTCTGTGAAGGGAGTAGTAACAGCGTTGTTACGAGATTCTTCAGTTTCTTTGGCAATTTCGCATGGAATAGCCTTAATTTCTCAGAAAAATAATAGACTGACGAGTTTCAGAAGAAAGTTATTTTGTTTCTGGCCATTTTGAGCCTGTAATTGAACCCACAAATGCTGATGCACCAGATACTCAACAAGTCTAAAGAAGGACAGTTTTATAAAATCAAGCACACAGCCATGGCAATCTCCATAGACAAACATTGGCAGTAGAATGGACTTACTGAAGATATGGACTTCTGAAGACTTCTGAAGATAAGGTTTCAACGTGGCACCGTCATAGGATGCCATCATCCCAACAAGTCAGTTTGTAAAATGTCTGCCCTTCAAGTGCTGAAGTGCCTATCGTGTTAAATCGTCTCTCCTCGGTCGCAACTCGCTACCAGTGGCAAAAAGTACCACATTTTCATACTTCACTAAAAGTAGTTACGTTAATAGAAATGACTCAAGTAAAAGTGAAAGTCACCAGTAAAATATTACTTGAGTAAAAGTCTAAAACATTCGGTTTTAAATATTCTTAAGTATCACCTTTCAAATTCCTTATATTAAGCAAAACAATTTTTTATATTCTTTATATTTACAGATAGGCTATTTGTAAATTAAAAAACAAAAAAATATTTTTGGCGGGCACACTCCAGCACTCAGCCATATATTTACAAATAAACCATTTGTGTTTAGTGAGTCTGCTAGACAGATGCAGTAGGGATGACCAGGGATTTTTCTCTTGTAAGTGTGTGAATTGGACCAGTTTCCTGTCCTGCTAAGCATTCAAAATGGAAAGGGAAAGGGGGTAACGAGTACTTTTGGGTGTCAGGGAAAATGTATGGAGTCAAAAGTACATTATTTTCTTTAGGAATGTAGTGAGTAAAGTAAAAGTTGTCCAAAAATATATATAGTAATGTGCAAATACCCCAAAAAACTACTTAAGTAGTTCTTTAAAGTATTTTTATTTACGTACTTTACACCACTGCTCACTACCGAGTTCCAAACTGCCTCTGGAAGCAATGTCTGTACAATAACTATTCGTCGGGAGCTTCATGAAATGGGTTTCCATGGCCGAGCAGCTGCACACAAGCCTAAGATAACCATGCGCAATGCAGAGCATCGGCTGGAGTGGTGTAAAGCTCGCCACCATTGGACTCTGGAGCAGTGGAATCGCGTTCTCTGGAACTCACACTTCACCATCTGGCAGTCTGACGGATGAATCTGGGTTTGGCGGATGCCAGGAGAACGCTACCTGCCGCAATGCATAGTGCCAACAGTAAAGTTAGMTGGAGGAGGAATAATGGTCCGGGGCTGTTTTTCATGGTTCGGGCTAGGCCCCTTAGTTCCAGTGAAGGGAAATCTTAACGCTACAGCATAAAATTACATTCTAGATGATTCTGTGCTTCCAACTTTGTGGAAACATTTCGGGGAAGGCCCTTTCCTGTTTCAGCATGACAATGCCCCCYTGCACAAAGCGAGGTCCACACAGAAATGGTTTGTAGAGATCGGTGTGGAAGAACTTGACTGGCTTGCACAGAGCCCTGACCTCAACTCCATCAAACACCTTTGGGAGGTGTGGTCAGTGCCTGACCTGTTCAACGAGCACATACTTTTGGTCATGTAGTGTATTTAGCAGATGTTATTGTGGGTGTAGCAAAATGCTTGTGTCCCTAGCTCCAACAGTGCACTAATATCTAACAATACACACAAATCAAAAAAGTTATGCAAATAAGCATACTTCCAAAGTTGTGGCAAAATATAGCTTAAGGACAACAAAGTCAAGGTATTGGAGTGGCCATCACAAAGCCCTGACCTCAATCCCATAGAAAATGTGTGGGCAGAACTGAAAAAGCATGTGAGGCCTACAAACCTGWCTCAGTTACACCAGTTCTGTRAGGAGGAATGGGACAAAATTCACCCAATTTATTGTGGGAAGCTTGTGGAAGGCTACCCGAAACGTTTGACCCAAGTTAAACAATTTAAAGGCAATGCTACCAAATACTAATTGCTTTGATGTATCCGGTTATAAATGGTAGGTTGATTTAGGGTGCCAATCAGTTTACTGGCAGCAATATCCTTGGTCCTGTGAAGCCTGTTTGTTGTGTACATAAGCAAGATGATGACGGCACGTGTGTTCTTGGCAAGTAACATGGGTGTGACAGCCGGCGACAAACAATGGGATTCGCAAGCACCACCCTCCTTATGAAGGCTTCCTAGTCTCGTTATTTGAACTCAATCAACATGACAGAGTAATCTCCAGCCTTGTCACGTCGTTGGGAGTGAGCAGACCAAAGCGCAGCGTGATGTGAATACATATTTTAATACAGAGACGACTGAAGCGCGAAAAACACTAACAAACTAATATAAACAACAACTAAAGAAACAAACGTGAAATGCGACTACAAACAGGGAGTGCAGACATGCAACATCAACATAAACAATAGACACAACAAACCAAAACTGAAAATGGCAACTCAAATAGGATCCCAATCAGAGACAACGATAAAACATCGGGCCGCTATTGGGAACCAATCTTAGCCACCATAGACCTACATATGTCTAGACTAGACACACACACACCTAGACATAAAAAAAACCTAGACAAGACAAAACACACATACCACCCTCGTCACACCCTGACCTAACCAAAATAATACAAAAACAAGAATACAAGGTCAGGGCATGACAAGCCTTGTCCTGTCAACACTCACACCTGTGTTAACGAGAGATACACTGACATGATGTCAGCTGAAATGCCAGTGGAAATGTTTTTGCGGGATTCAGTTCATTTGCATGGCAAAGAGGGACTTCACAATTAATTGCAATTCCATCTGATCACTCTTCATAACATTCTGGAGTATATGCAAATTCCATCATAGAAAACTGAGGCAGCGAGACTTTGTGAAAATGAATATTTGTGTCATTCTCAAAAACTTTGGCCACGACCTGTACCAATTAAACTCCAGTGTTTCACAATTACTTGACAATTAATCCTAGTAAAAATTCCGTCTCAGTTAGGATCACTACTTTATTTTAAGAATGTGAAATGTCGGAAATAATAGTAGAGAGAATGATTTATTTCATATATTTATTTCTTTCATCACATTCCAGTGGGTCAGAAGTTTACATACACTCAA
>NC_036860.1:74855411-74856297 GCF_002910315.2 Salvelinus sp. IW2-2015
CACAAATATTCATTTTCACAAAGTCTGCTGCCTCAGTTTCTATGATGGCAATTTGCATATACTCCAGAATGTTATGAAGAGTGATCAGATGAATTGCAATTAATTGTGAAGTCCCTCTTTGCCATGCAAATGAACTGAATCCCCKAAAAACATTTCCACTGCATTTCAGCTGACATCATGTCAGTGATTCTCTCGTTAACACAGGTGTGAGTGTTGACAGGACAAGGCTTGTCATGCCCTGACCTTAGTATTCTTTGTTTTCTGTATTATTTTGGTTAGGTCAGGGTGTGACGAGGGTGGTATGTGTGTTTTTGTCTTGTCTAGGTTTTTTTTTATGTCTAGGTGTGTGTGTCTAGTCTAGACATATGTAGGTCTATGGTGGCCTAGATTGGTTCCCAATCAGAGGCCGCTGTTTATCGTTGTCTCTGATTGGGGATCCTATTTAGGTTGCCATTTTCCAGTTTGGTTTGTGGGTTATTGTCTATGTTGATGTTGCATGTCTGCACTCCGTGTTTATAGCATTCACGTTCGTTTTGTTATTTTATATTGTTTGTTAGTGTTTGTTCGCGTTCAGTCGTCTTGTATTAAAATATGTATTCACATCACGCTGCGCTTTGGTCTGCTCACTACAACGAACGTGACAAGGCTGGAGATTACTCTGTCATGTTGATTGAGTTCAAATAACAGACTYGAAGCTTCAWAAGGAGGGTGGTGCTTGGAATCATTGTTCTTCCTCTGTCAACCATGGTTACCTGCAAGGAAACACGTGCCGTCATCATTGCTTTGCACAAAAACGGCTTCACAGGCAAGGATATTGCTGCCAGTAAGATTGCACCTAAATCAACCATTTATCGGATCATCAAGAACTTCAAGGAGAGCGGTTCAA
>NC_036860.1:74858130-74870059 GCF_002910315.2 Salvelinus sp. IW2-2015
CATCCATTGGACTCTGGAGCAGTGGAATCGCGTTCTCTGGAACTCACACTTCACCATCTGGCAGTCTGACGGATGAATCTGGGTTTGGCGGATGCCAGGAGAACGCTACCTGCCGCAATGCATAGTGCCAACAGTAAAGTTAGGTGGAGGAGGAATAATGGTCCGGGGCTGTTTTTCATGGTTCGGGCAGGCCCCTTAGTTCCAGTGAAGGAAATCTTAACGCTACAGCATAAAATTACATTCTAGATGATTCTGTGCTTCCAACTTTGTGGAAACATTTCGGGGAAGGCCCTTTCCGTGTTCAGCATGACAATGCCCCCATGCACAAAGCGAGGTCCACACAGAAATGGTTTGTAGAGATCGGTGTGGAAGAACTTGACTGGCTTGCACAGAGCCCTGACCTCAACTCCATCAAACACCTTTGGGAGGTGTGGTCAGTGCCTGCACCTGTTCAACGAGCACATACTTTTGGTCATGTAGTGTATTTAGCAGATGTTATTGTGGGTGTAGCAAAATGCTTGTGTCCTAGCTCCCAACAGTGCACTAATATCTAACAATACACACAAATCAAAAAAGTTATGCAAATAAGCATACTTCCAAAAAAATATAGCTTAAGGACAACAAAGTCAAGGTATTGGAGTGGCCATCACAAAGCCCTGACCTCAATCCCATAGAAAATGTGTGGGCAGAACTGAAAAAGCATGTGAGGCCTACAAACCTGACTCAGTTACACCAGTTCTGTTAGGAGGAATGGGACAAAATTCACCCAATTTATTGTGGGAAGCTTGTGGAAGGCTACCCGAAACGTTTGACCCAAGTTAAACAATTTAAAGGCAATGCTACCAAATACTAATTGAGTGTATGTAAACTTCTGACCCACTGGGAATATGTGATGAAAGAAATAAAATATGAAATAAATCATTCTCTCTACTATTATTCGACATTTCCATTCTTAAAATAAAGTAGTGATCCTAACTGAGACGGAATTTTTACTAGGATTAAATGTCAAGTAATTGTGAAAAACTGAGTTTAATTGTACAGTCGTGGCCAAAGGTTTTGAGAATGACACAAATATTCATTTTCACAAAGTCTGCTGCCTCAGTTTCTATTGATGGCAATTTGCATATACTTCCAGAATGTTATGAAGAGTGATCAGATGAATTGCAATTAATTGTGAAGTCCCTCTTTGCCATGCAAATGAACTGAATCCCCAAAAAACATTTCCACTGCATTCAGCTGACATCATGTCAGTGATTCTCTCGTTAACACAGGTGTGAGTGTTGACAGGACAAGGCTGTCATGCCCTGACCTTGTTTTCTGTATTATTTTGGTTAGGTCAGGGTGTGACGAGGGTGGTATGTGTGTTTTTGTCTTGTCTAGGTTTTTTTTTTATGTCTAGGTGTGTGTGTCTAGTCTAGACATATGTAGGTCTATGGTGGCCTAGATTGGTTCCCAATCAGAGGCCGCTGTTTATCGTTGTCTCTGATTGGGGATCCTATTTAGGTTGCCATTTTCCAGTTTGGTTTGTGGGTTATTGTCTATGTTGATGTTGCATGTCTGCACTCCGTGTTTATAGCATTCACGTTCGTTTTGTTATTTTATATTGTTTGTTAGTGTTTGTTCGCGTTCAGTCGTCTTGTATTAAAATATGTATTCACATCACGCTGCGCTTTGGTCTGCTCACTACAACGAACGTGACAAGGCTGGAGATTACTCTGTCATGTTGATTGAGTTCAAATAACAGACTAGAAGCTTCATAAGGAGGGTGGTGCTTGGAATCATTGTTCTTCCTCTGTCAACCATGGTTACCTGCAAGGAAACACGTGCCGTCATCATTGCTTTGCACAAAAACGGCTTCACAGGCAAGGATATTGCTGCCAGTAAGATTGCACCTAAATCAACCATTTATCGGATCATCAAGAACTCTCAAGGAGAGCGGTTCAATTGTTGTCAGAAGGCTTCAGGGCACCCAAGAAAGTCCAGCAAGCGCCAGGACCGTCTCCTAAAGTTGATTCAGCTGCGGATCGGGGCATCACCAGTACAGAGCTTGCTCAGGAATGGCAGCAGGTAGGTGTGAGTGCATCTGCATGCACAGTGTGGCGAAGACTTTTGGAGGATGGCCTGGTGTCAAGAAGGGCAGCAAAGAAGCAACTTCTCTCCAGGAAAAACATCAGAGACAGCCTGGTATTCTGCAAAATGTACAGGATTGGACTGCTGAGGACTGGGGTAAAGTCATTTTCTCTGATGAATCCCCTTTCCGATTGTTTGGGGCATCCGGAAAAAAGCTTGTCCGGAGAAGACAAGGTGAGCGCTACCATCAGTCCTGTGTCATGCCAACAGTAAAGCATCCTGAGACCATTCATGTGTGGGGGTTGCTTCTCAGCCAAGGGAGTGGGCTCACTCACAATTTTGCCTAAGAACACAGCCATGAATAAAGAATGGTACCAACACATCCTCCGAGAGCAACTTCCCCCAACCATCCAGGAACAGGTTGGGTGACGAACAATGCCTTTTCCAGCATGATGGAGCACCTTGCCATAAGGCAAAAGTGATAACTAAGTGGCTTGGGGACAAAAACATCGAATATTTTGGGTCCATGGCCAGGAAACTCCCCAGACCTTAATCCCATTGAGAACTTGTGGTCAATCCTCAAGAGGCGGGTGGACAAACAAAAACCCACAAATTCTGACAAACTCCAAGCATTGATTATGCAACAATGGCTGCCATCAGTCAGGATGTGGCCCAGAAGTTAATTGACAGCATGCCAGGGCGGAGTGCAGAGTCTTGAAAAGAAGGGTCAACACCTCAAATATTGACTCTTTGCACAACTTCATGTAATTGTCAATAAAAGCCTTTGACACTTATGAAATGCTGTAAATTATACTTCAATATTCCATAGTAACATCTGAGAAAAAATATCTAAAGACACTGAAGCAGCAAACTTTGTGGAAATTAATATTTGTGTCATTCTAAAAACTTTTGGCCACGACTGTATTTGGGTAAGGTGTATGTAAACTTCCGACTTCAACGTATATTACCAGTCAAAAGTTGACAAAAGTACTCATTCAAGGGTTTTCTTTATTTTTACATTGTTCTACATTGTAGAATAATAGTGAAGACATCAAATGAAATAACATATATGGAATCATGTACTAACCAAAAAAAGGTTAAACAAATCAAAATATATTTTAGATTTTAGATTCTTCAAAGTAGCCACCCTTTGCCTTGATGGCAGCATTGCACACTCTTGGCATTCTCTCAACCAGCTGCATCAGGAATGCTTTTCCAACAGTCTTGAAGGAGTTCCCACATATGCTGAGCACTTGTTGGCTGCTTTTCCTTCACTCTGCAGTCTAACTCATTCCAAACCATCTCAATTGGGTTGAGGCCGGGTGATTGTGGAYGCCAGGTCATGAGATGCAGCACTCTATCACTCTCCTTGGTCAAATAGCCCTTATACAGCCTGGAGGTGTGTTTTGGGTCATTGTCCTATTGAAAAACAAATGAGCGCAAACCAGATGAGATGGRGTATCGCTGCTGCAGAATGCTGTGGTAGCCATGCTGGTTAAGTGTGACTTGAATTCGAAATAAGKAAAGCACCCCCACACCATCACACCTCCTCCTCCATTCTTGGGAACCACACATGCGGAGATCATTCGTTCAACTACTCTGCGTCTCACAAAGACATTGTGGTTGAAACCAAAAATTTCCAATTTGGACTCATCAGACCAAAGGACAGATTTCCACCGGTCTAATGCCCATTGCTCGTGTTTCTTGGCCAAAGCAAGTCTCTTCAAGTCTCTTCAAGTCTCTCTTGAGAACAGGATGTTCTCAATGGTGCATCTGTAAAAGTTTGTGAGGGTCTTAGGGGCCAAGACACATGTATTCATCCTCCTGAGGTTGAAGATGTGCTGTTGCACCTTCTTCACCACACTGTCTTTGTGGGTGGACCATTTCATATTGTCAGTGATGTGTACACCGAGGAACTTGAAGCTTTTCACCTTCTCCACTGCGTCCCCGTCGATGTGGATGGGGGCGTATTCCCTCTGCTGTCTCCTGAAGTCCACGATCAGCTCCTTAATTTTGTTGACGTTGTGGGAGAGGTCATTTTCCTGGCACCACTCCGCCAGGGCCCTAACCTCCTCCATGTAGGCTGTCTCGTCGTTGTTGGTAATCAGGCCTACCACTGTTGTGTAGTCTGCAAACTTGATGATTGAGTTGGAGACGTGCAGGAAGGGGCTGACTCAGATTTTTCACTTGAAAATGTATGCCAAACAGAAAACATTGATTACAAGTTTAGCAAACCATATAACTCTGACAACTTTGAACAATTTAAACAGAACATTTCTCAAAAAACACATTTACTGGAAGAACTGTGCAGATGCAAAGTTTGGTAACAGAATGATGGTAAAATCTCCCTCAGTTTTCTTATGCGACCAAGTTTTCCAAAAACTTCTGTGGCACTAAACCGCTACCTGCTTGTATCAGGAGCGCAGACCGCTGTAGTAGCTTGAAGTGTGACGTCAGTCTTCATATGTCTCCAGCTGGAAGACACAGTTGTAGAGCACTTCCACATGAGATGCTTTTCGAATGAAAAATATCCCACATTCTGGCAAGAAAAACACAAATTCAACAACGTAACAAATATACATTTACACAATGGTTTGTTGGCTAAGTGTTTGTGTGCAGACAACGCATACCTTACCACTCAAATGACAACATTAATTGAAATGTTAGACAACAGGCATCAAGCTACTATAGCCCTAAAAATTAGAATAATTATAATCAAATGGAATTGCTACTGAGCACAACAGTTTGGTGCCACGCTTAAAACCCGTGCGTACCATCTTTCTCATTATGGAGAAAGCTAGTGCGCTATTACGACCAGCATCACCGCCACAACTGGTATGACCATTCATGATGACTCGTCAAGGTTGATAGATGCCGCGTTCACATTCTATTTCGGGAACCAGGAAAACTCGAAAAGTTCTGATTCGTTGAAACACTGCACGTGTATAACTACAAACTATATAGCAAGTCGTGAGCGTTCAACTGTCCCTAGTTCGACTAGCACATTGAACGCAGCACAAAAGCAAGAACGTCTGCTTTATCCCTGTGGTGGAAGATAGGTAGGCAAAAATGTGGTTTGGAATCTGTAACCAGAGAGAAGTTCTGCCATTTTCCTTGACGGGTCTTCAATATAGCTAAGTACTAGCTGCAATATTTCTCATTAACTACAATCTATCCACTTATGGTTGAAAGCCAAATGGTGTTCCTATGGGTACAATGAAAACTTGATAGCCTATTGGGATATCCATTAGATTTTGTTGGGATTTTAAGCATAGTTTGTAGAGATGTTTTTAGGTTTGCAATTAGTCCTATCACACAATATATAACTTGCAGTATACCAAATTGGAACACCTTCCTAATATTAGTCTGCATCAATTCTTCGAGGCATGGACTCCTACAAGGTGTAAAAGCGTTTCCACAGGATGGCCTGGCCCATGTGACTCGATGCTTCCCACAGTGTCAAGTAGCGGATGTCCTTTGGTGTGGACCATTCTTGATACACAGGAAACACTGAACGTGAAAACCAGTAGCGTTGCAGTTCTTGACACAAAACCCAGGCGTCTGCGCAACCTACTACCATACCCCATTCAAAACTACTTACATATTTTTTGTCTTGTCCATTCATCCTCTGAATGCACATATACACAAATCCGTGTCTCAATTGTTTCAAGGCTTTAACAATATATATTTTTTACCTGTCTCCTTTCCCTTCATCTTACACTGCATTGAAGTGGATTTAACAAAGTGGCATCAATATAAGGGATTCATAGCTTTCACCTGAAGTCACCTGGTCGGTCTAAGTCATGGAAAGAGCAGGTTCTTAAAGTGTTTTGTACACTCAGTGTAGTCTATGTGACCGTGAATTAGCCCATGTCTGTTGCTGACTGGCCAGGTGTCCAGGAATAATTCATGGCATCTTGATGCATAAGCCTGTTACCATTATGTGGTTTTGGTATGGCAATGACAACAGTATTTAGAATAGATGGCTAAAGCCCTACAGACCTTGAGCCAGACTACCTAGAAAAAGGCCCAGCCAACCCTAAAACCCACGCTCTGAAAAGGGTGGCTGTGGCTTGCATGACTGATAAATGTGTTTCACTCTTTGTGGGTGAGCCATGTTTGCTTGAGGATTCAGTGTAATAACTCTGCTTGACTGTTTGACAGCGAACATCTGGACATATACATGTGTTATGTCCCTCTCTGCACTGCCGCAGGCAGTGACAAGCAAACTCAAGACATCTGTCAGTATTTGGGTTGCCCTCAAATGGCCAGGTTACTCCTTCCATGCTGTGTCCAACTTGAGTCCTGAAGCTGGACATGATGCAGTTTAGAAATAAACCATACGCTCTGGTGACAGACAGCCTGTCTGTCTGATCCATCACAACAAGCCAACTTTATGTAGGCTTTTTTTAAATGTGTATATTTGCAAATATATAGTTAGCTACATTCCAGGCCCCACAATTACCAAGAAAACTCTAGTATCAAGTTGACCCCCATTCTCAGCATTTACTCAGTAACTGTCAAGGGCCTGTTTTACATCCTTCTATAGAATCTATGTGTCACATACAATAATACGGATTGTTGATACTCTAAAATTACTGCGGACTAAGAGTTTATGCAAACAAAGGTCACTTTCTTATAGAACTCCCGTCTTATCGTTACTTGGATTTTGAACACCCAGACTTACGTACGTCACACACAGCTGCTTTCTATCTCGAGTTTGCTTGTGAGATGAATGAATTAACACAAGTGCACTAATCTACATTTCAATATCAAGTTACTAATAGAAAATGTGATTTTTATGACCTTGTCTGCCCTGTTGATAAAAAGTCCTAATATTCTAGGGCACCGAATGCGTAATTTTGTCATTTCACCTTTTCCTAATTAGTTGGCTTTGGTGTTTATAACGTTTGCAGAAATATTGCTTCCGACTGACTTGACACTTTCTTTCTAGCAGTTATCGCAAATTGGATGTCTCCTCTTAAACACAGTGTAAAAGAATGTCCAAGAAGTGATCTAACATCAGCATTCATTGACCAGCGAACCTTTCATAACTACTAACTTTCTATTGGTCAAATTTGTTTTTCATTGACCATCACCAGCATTATTACACTACTTACATCTGAAGAAAGATGGCGCCGTATTGATGGCCGCTTTTTGCAACCTCCGACCCAACTTAGCTTGATTATTTGTTGTCTATTTTTACTTTATTTTCAAACAAATTATCCTCTATACTTCTTACAACCGGACAATGACTTGAACGTACAATCGGCACTTACTTACCCCCAATTTCCGGCTTCAACTCACACTCACCTGACCCTGGCACGCTGTAAATTCCGACCCAATTTGAACTACCCAGAGAGGAACAATGTTCAGCATTACAAAGGGCAAGGGTGGGATAGGCTACAACGGGACCTCGAAACTGCAACATTCTTGCTGTCCGAAACATGGCTCTCGGACAAGATACCCTCCGCATGGCTATCCAACTCGATGGCATTCTCCATTCAACCGGCGGACAGGATAGCGTGGAGTCGGGTTAAATTGAAGAGGGGAGGGGTTTGCCTCATACATCAAAACTGGTGTGCTAACTCCAGCGCCGGTGAAGTGTGACCCACTGTTCACCCGTCTGGAAATACACTTCGAGGAGTTTCTCAGCTGTTATGCGTGACTGTTTTTGTACTTCCACCTTCAGGACAAAGAAAATAGCAAAACTGGCCCTTAACAAACTGCACCAAGCTATAAACAAGCAAAACCTACAACCAGAGGGCGCTTTCTGTTTACGGCGATTTTAATTCACCACGTCACTAAAACACGTGATGCCCAACTTTCTGTCAACACGTTTCTCCAACCACACTAGCGATAATGACCACTGCTAATTCTAACTCACAAAGCAAGCATACAAAGCCCTCCCTCTTCCACCCATAAGCCAAATCAGACCATGATTACTATCCTGCTTGCGCAGGAATTTACAAAGCAGAAACTCAACCAGAATACCCGTGAACTTTTCCGTTAGAAGCAGATACTGGTCACAATAAGTCACAAGATCTATCTACAGAACCCATTGTTATCTCTCGACTGCGTCATCCACATCGTCATAAAGTTGGCGAGTTACTCCGACTAATAATATTGGACATCGCTAACCACCTCAAGCAAAGCGCACTGGAATAAGCACACAGCCGTTTGGCACCACAATAGCCCGTCCTCCTGCTATCTTAGCCAAAAAACAGGCCTGAGTCCCTCCCTCACACCCAAGAGCCGAGACATAAGTACAAGAAGACAGTGAATAAAGCTACAAGCAACATTCACATGGAGCCACCTCCCGCCGATGTCCATAAAACCCACTAACAATCAGGAATAATGGTCGGCAATCATATTCGCCACCAGAGTCTCCTGACATCCCCTATCCAGTGCTGGCAGGGCACTACACATGCTCCATTATGGCTGGCCCTCATTACAGAAGGATGCGGAGCAAACAAACCGGTGGAATCTGCCCAACGAGTTCCTCCAGCCAGACGACAGCTAAATGCACCTTTTCGACACCATTCTGCTGTCTCAGCCGTGTTGTGCGCATCGTCACCAACCATATCGATTGAGGCCCTTGATCGCCTTCTGGTTCAGTGCCTCTGCGACCGCACCAAGAAAAAGGTCTTACAATTCTAGGTACAACACCCGGCCCAAGGCACCCGCAACGGGGTATTCCAGGCGCGTGCCACACTCTCAGAAGCGATTCGTCTAGCATGCTGGCCAGGCATTTGTTCACAGTAATTTATCATCCCTCTCCTTGTTCTTCAGTCTCTAACCCCCCACATATGTTTTGAATCATTGACTACACGATTCATTCCTTCCCAAGAAACTCTAAGGCTTTCATCCACAAGAGGATAACAATCCGCCCCTGACTTAGGCGACTCACTTCATCTGATAATATCTATATGTGGTATCTAAACATATCGAATGTTCAAGAGCAAATCTATGAGAGGTCTTGACACACAAATTAACCGCCAATCTACATTCTCCAAGACAACTCCTAGACACCCCCCACTCCTAATTTGACATACTTGCCCGCAAACTA
Source organism: Salvelinus sp. IW2-2015 (assembly GCF_002910315.2). NCBI lineage: Eukaryota > Metazoa > Chordata > Actinopteri > Salmoniformes > Salmonidae > Salvelinus > Salvelinus sp. IW2-2015. Next base: position 74,867,270 of record NC_036860.1, read on the forward strand.
TTAGAATCCGAATAGATTATGCAATACTCAATTGCTCTCCACATCGCCCTCACATCCACCTAGATTAAGAGGATAATACTCTAATGTGAGATATAGAACTGCCATTCACTGACCTAACATTACAGTGTTCAACTATATATATAAGATGCAGATGAAGACCATTGTCCCCTCAACGCTCTGATCCACCCAAGCTTGGGACGACTGAGTAGGATTACTTGAATGCGAGCGCCACCATTTTGTTAGCGATATATACAGACCTATTTCTCTAAATAGTGTAAACTAAAAATCAAATTGTCCCTCATCATAGGTCAGATAGCTATACAGTCACACAGTTCCGTGCATGCGATACCAGAGAAAAAAACCAAGCCTATTTGAGTTTGAGAGGAATTTTTGCCATCGACGTAAAGCTCCTGAAACAGAATTAGCTGATGAGGCACAGATCGTGGGGAAGCTACACAGAAACATCTCTGCCACGCATTGAAAGGTTCCCCACAGAAATCACTCCTGCCTTCACATCAAAAAATCTTAAAATGGAAGAGAGTATTTGACACCACCAAGGACTCTTCCTAGAGCTGCCTCCCGCGCCAAACGCAACAATCAGGCTAAAGTGGAACATTGCTCAGGGAATGGAGATGACCAACAAAAGTAAACCCGAAATGATCGACTTCTTGAACAGCGAGTGCGTTCACTGACAGCCTGAATGCCACAAGCGTCGACAGTGCTGCGAGGATGAAAATCCATGACACCATTCCCTACGGGGAAGCGATTGATCGATGCCAGCGATCATGCTGTGATGATGATTTCAAGTGGACAGTGATAACTGAGGAGCTGTCTCAGGATCGTAATTGAAATAGTTTTTATCAAAATAGAAATCGGAGCAAATTATATAAGAGAATCTGTCTCATGAAGAGCATTCTGGAGCCTCAAGACTGGGGCGAAGGTTCACCGTTCAAAAGTAAGCGAAACCAGATTTTCCACGTACACCTCATATTAGTAATCCACACAACCCAACCATCAAAACGATTGGAATAAGCAAAGGATCTTTTGGATTTATGGCGTAGGTCCAAATACACGATAGTGAATGCGAAAAATCTCTAAAGAATATTGGGTCTCGTTAGTCATGTGACGAAACCAAACAACCCCAGTCACCTGAGCCCGGACTTGGAAACCTGAATGCAAAACAAATCTCAGTTGGAATGATAAAAGAGACCCGGTGAAATTAAGTAGACTGTTTAATACCATTAAAAAACATTATACATGCTAAATCTCTCGCCCAACTTTGCAAATAGCAATCAACACTACCTCGTATTTCTACCCTCGTTTCCATTCCCAATCAGATTGACATACATGTAAGGCCCCTCTTAAGGCTCCTTGTAATGTCAGGTTAAAGCCAATAAATGGGAGACCGCTAGAAAATCTCTCTCCCATATCAATCCACGTACACAATTGAAGAGCGGCTGAGGAATATAATGAAAGGTCACCAGAAGTAACAAGTAAAGTTTCAAGTATTAGCTACCAATTAGTTAGTGTTTTTTCTGAGCTCAAGGTTTGTTTATGAATTATTAAGTGTATTAAAACTATACCAGGCGGTGTCAGAGGAAGGCCCAAGGTGCCCAAGAAATTGAGTCAAACATCGCATATCGTGTCAGCTGCACCTCAATTCCACAAGCAGCGCGAAAAACTTGTTCTCTCTTGCGGCGCTACCGCACTTCAACCCCAAGCAAACAAAAGGTAAGAGTAAGCAAGCGGAAATTGACCCTATATTTCAAGGCTATCAAATTGCGAAACCACCCAGAGCCTGATAGTGGCAAAGCCCTTCTACACCCCACTTCCCAAGAGTTTATCTTCCAAAACTAAGTTTTTTTATCTTTAACTAAGAACTAAATTATGTGCAAACCTGCCTAACAATTTAGCTTCTTAAATCAGAAAAACTGGCTCTCTACCCATGGGCGACTTTACCTGCATTGACCGTCTTCTATTCTTGAGCACCCAACTCTCTTGGTGACTGACCTCCTATGCACAGCATCATATGTCCGATACATGACTTCTGAGTATCCTCATCCAAGCACTCACATATTATGAAGTTGTGACCAAAACATAGAAACCAACTGATGTTCCTAAAATACTACAACTATTTCTATCTACATAACCCTATAATAACATAACAACCACAGGCCTAACCACTGTAAACTACATACGGCCACCACCACACATAACATACATGCTACATGTATTATACTAGACCTATCAAGAACACACATGCATAGCGTCTTTGATGGCCCACAGCAAACAAAACAGCACTCCATTACGACCACTCGGGACACATTACGACTGGCTAGCTAATCACCCTTTTTTTATTCTATCCTGTTGCCCCTTAGTCAGCATTTACCCCATACCAAGTACTACTACCTTGTACATTATACTGACTCTAGCACAAGCTTAACCGACTAACCTCACCTCAAACTACTATCCATCACTTCACACCCATCTTATAAGGCCATGCTTAGCTACGTCTTGCTTTATCTCAGTACTACTTATATGCGCTGATACTCCCGCTATGTCACCTTACCTATAGCTACGTCCTAACACCCTATAATAGCAGTATTATATATATGTTATCTGTGCCAGAACACTAACATTGCTAGTCTGTAAAGGATATGGTCGGTATATTAATCCTAACAGAAAGTATGTTACAGTATAATATTATATAAATGAAGACGTCTGTTTGTTTTCCTGACATCCCATTCTTTCTGCAGACATCTTTGAATCTTCATTCGGAGCAGATATTTA
>NC_036860.1:74870084-74886640 GCF_002910315.2 Salvelinus sp. IW2-2015
AGGGAGTACCAGTACTGAGTAGATGTGCAGGGGTATGAGGTAATTGAGGTAGGTATGTACTGTACATATTGGTAGGGGTAAAGTGACTAGSCAACAGGATAGATAAAACAGTAGCAGCATCGTATGTGGTGAGTGTGAAAGTGTGTGTGTGTGGCATCAGTATGCATGTGTGTGATGTCAGTATACATGTGTGTACATGTTATGTGTGTGTGGACGTATGTAGTGTGTTTGTGTGTGTATATATGTGTGTGTTGGGGTGTCAGTGTAAATATATGTGAGTGTGTGGATAGAGTCTAGTGTGTGTGCATAGAGTCAGTGCAAGAGAGTTGGTGCAAAAAGGGTCAATGCAGGTAGTCCTGGTAGCCATTTGATTAGCTATTTAGCAGTCTTGTTTAGAYGTCTTATGGGTTGGGGGTAGAAGCTGTTCAGGCTCCTGGTGGTTCCAGACTTGATGCATCGGTACCTTTTGCCGTGCYGTAGCAGAGAGAACAGTCTGTGGCTTGGGTGGCTGAAGATTTTGACAATTTCTTGGGCCTTCCCCTGACACCGCCTGGTATAGTTTTAATCACTTAATAATTCATAAACAAACTTGAGCTCAGAAAAAACACTAACTAATTGGTAGCTATACCTTTACTTGTTACTTCTGTGACCTTTCATTATCCTCCCTCATGAGTGAGAGAAATTAGAGGTTTTTGGTAACGGAATTACAAGGCAGGAGGCAATGTAATCTAAAAAACGAAATAGAAGTGTTGATATTAGTTGGCAGAGATCTTTACATTATTGTTTTTTAATGTATTTCTAATACCCTTTAATACTTTTCCTGGTAGATGTTTTCTAAGACACATTTTRTATCTGTTTGACCAGAAATCAAAACCTTTGCMTATTCCACATCTTTAGGATGAAAATGTTTGGAAAATGTATATATGCCTTAATTTGTAAAACCATAGACTCTTAACTTTCATTTGACACCACATTTGACATGCCCCTGTAAACTTCACATGTTCATGGGTCCTTTTAGATGAAATGCCGTCTTTACCGTATCTACTAGCACACAGCAGTTGAAAGAGACTATCCATGATGACTGACAGAATTATTCCTCATCATACGGTGGACCTTCATCTGCATCTTATCCATATTATAATGTTGTGTATTATAATAATATCATAATAATGTTATTATGTTGTTTTTATGTTTGACATCATATGTTTGACACAAATGATATTGATTACTCATAGGCTACCTTTTCGAGCTGAACTACAGTAAACAGATGGACCGCCTGGGAGTAGGCCTCTGTGAGAGAACAGCAGGCTGAAGGGAGGCAACGGGCAGAGACAGAGAGGACTCCTGCCTCCTGCACTGAGGGCCAGAGGCAGCTGAGCTGAGAGGATGGGAGGAGAGAGAGAGGGGGTGTCATTAGGGTAGTTTGTAATTATGTCTCTCTTTGTTTAGAGGGCCTGTGACAGGGAAGTGAGGGGGAGGTCTTGCTGCTGACAAAACGTTGTGTGTCAGTGTTGTGTGTAGTTCTCTTTCTCCCTTGAGTCTTTCTTACTGTAGCTCAGTCTCTCTGGTCTGCCTGTCTCTGTGAGGCTCAGACACACTAGGAAAAAGGGTTGCCGGGCTGCATGCTACAGCCACAGCGGTGGACTTTCTCATTGGGAGGCAATTCTGAGGCAGTAGACCATTCTGAGGCAATGCTAAGGAAAGGTCCGTTAGTCCTGACATCTGGATTCTAGATGAGGATGCTTTAAAGAAGTCCATTCTGTACCCATTGGAGCTCAGGATTCTGGGATACACACAGGAACACAGCTGACAGTTTGTCAACTGACTCTATACCTCTGAACAGGACTGAGGTAAGTCATAGGATCCCCTTTCAGATGTAATAAGAATAGTGCTGCTATTATAATGATAGATGATCAATGGTTAATGTTTGGCGATATGGTACAGGGCTTRTGACACTACCATTTGGCAATCATGTGATGTATTCTTTTTCTTTGGTATTCCAGTTTACTTACAGAAACTTGTTGGTACCAATAATGTGTTTCACTGAGGTTGAGGAGTAGTGACCCCTGCAAATATAGTGTGTTGTGTCAATGTTGAGGTGATAATAGTGTTTATGGTGTTGACAATGGTGGTAGCCAGAGTTGAACCTGAAAGGATGTGTGTTTCTAGTAGCTCAAAGGAACCTAGGATGTCTGACTAGTGTGAGTTGACTCTGACTGGGTTTTGTTGACCATTGTCACCCCAGTGTTGACTTGCTAATAAACTCCAGACAGGGTTAAGTGTACTTTCACCTTCCAGGGGAACATCTGGTGGGCTTTCAAGGCTTGAGAGACAGTCTGAGCTGCATCTTAGATATTGCGGTAGCATTTTTACATGCTCTGCTTCCCACTGAAAATGCCTGTATTGAATTTTGCATCAGCGTGGCCACTGTCTGACTGTGATGTACTTGTTGGTGTACAATTATAGTTGTTTGAAATGGGGAAAAGCTATTTCTACTGAATGAATACATCTCTACATGTCTAGATATAGAGTATCATGTTTTATTGGGGAGATTGCTAATGAATCTCTATCACTGCTTAATTCCATGGACAGAAGAGCAGGTGAACAGGTAGATGGAGAAGCAGCTGACTATTGGCCTGTTTCTGTTGCTGTGGCTCCTCTAGTCATGCCTGAGGTGGGGGGCGGAAGGAAGAGTCCCAGAAGCACCGTCCCGCTCCTCAGAGCTAAAAGCAGGCCGCTGCTCCTACACCTTCATCGTTCCCCAGCAGAAACTGAAGGGGGCGCTGTGCGTGAGCACCGAGTCACCACCGCGCGCCAACCACTCCCAGAGGTAACGGCTCTGCGGGGGGAGTTGAGCCGTCAGCAGGAACAACTGGAGAAGCTAAGGGGCCAGCTGGAGCAGGAGGGCCCTGGTTACGGAGGTACGGGCGCTACGGAAGAGAGCGCAGCACATGACTCCCGCATCGCCAGCTCTACGCCAGCTGCTGCACGAGGTCATTGTAAGAAGACCAGGTGGTCGAACAGAGGCGTGTCGAGAACCTACTGCTCAACGCCACCGCACAGCGTAATCAGACAGAACAGCACTCTGTAGGGAACAGCTGTGTTCATAAGGAGGGAAGTTAGAATCATATAACTGTATACATGCTCCTACTATCTCTCTACTGTCTTAGTATCCTTTACCTATCGATGACAGGCATGTAGCACCTTGATAACATCCCTGATTGGCCCGTTGTCTGTTGCTCGGTAATGGTGGAACAACATCCCAGATGCTGCAGATCTCCACTAGTTACAGGGAGCTGGAGAAGAAGTATGGAGCCCTCACCTCCATGATGAGCAACCAGAGTCAGCTCATCGCCCGGCTGGAGAAGCTGTGCCAGGCCACCAAGAACACTACCCCACCTCCACAGGTAGGGGGAGCTCTGTATCTATCAAACCACTGGCATTGTTATCATGGGCCTTTCTCAAGCACCGACCCTGACCCATGAAGCTAAAGTMGTACCATAACATACTACAGTACCCACAATGCTCTGTACAAAAGTCTTTATATATTTGTGTTGTATTGGACAGATGACCTCTGAACCCSTGAGTATCCAGTCCAGTGGGCGTCTGAATGACAGCTCACAGTCCAAGGAGATGGCRAATGATGTTCAGAGAGACCAGGGCGCCCCTCCACTACAGCCACAGGAGGAGAGAGAACCCCTGCAGGGYACAAAGGTGCTCCCKACCACCATGGCCGACACCCCTACTGACGCCCCCTTCATAAGCTTCCCTGTCACTAAGACCCCAGGTAAATCACGGCACCCTCAGAGCTTACAGCTGCCAACGGCGCTTTCAGCTTAACCAACACTGTCTGTGTAGGAATGAATGTCTGTCTTTGTAAGACAGTGTGAAAGAGTAACACTATGTATCTACCTTCCCCCGGCAGCGTTATCACACATTATAACACCTTGTTTCTATTTCAGTCAATACATTGCACATCTCATTGGTTCCTGCTTTGTTTCGATATTGTTTTTCACTGTCACCTTTGACAACAATCAGAACGAGCAAGCTGTTTTCTTTTGGCCCTTCAAATGCTTCATTGTTTGCTGTTCAGACCTTGCGTTTGTGTTTTGAAACAGTGTCAGTATTTTGTCAGTGTTATTTACACTCCAGAAGACACTGCAGAAGCTCGGGGAGTCACTGACCCGCCGATAGGACATTGTTATCTCTCCGGGAATGCCTAAACAATGTCTAATAACTGCCAGCTGTTCTCATCAGAGTAGAGAAGGGGCTTTGTTAATTAATGAGTAACACACACACGCATGCACACACACACATAAGGTTGGACTTTGATATAACATTTGCAAATTCATCAATAATATTTGTTATAAATAACAATCAAATGGGCCAAAATATAATAATCCTCTTTTAGGAAATAAACCATCAAAAGTAGCTAATCCACAATTTGGTACCAATAATCAGATTTGTCAGCACCTCCTCTAGAAAGAGCGAATAGGATGAATTCCAAATAAAAATATATTTGAATCTAAAAAAAATCTAATTTACCAGCAGTACACACAACAAACAGTCTCTTACACACACACACACATATACCAACCCACCCTAACAAACACACACCCTAATCACAGCCCCTCTTTAGGACATTGCTATGTAACCTTGAATTACAAGGTGATACCCCCATACAATGCACGTTGTGTGCACAACTGGAATGTGTGAGATTACAAGGCAGAGCATTCAGATGTGTGACACCACCTTGTATGGACAGGCTCCTCCCACAGTGGAGCTGAGCAGCAGCAGCATGGGGACTTCACACCAGTTACAATGTAGAATAAAGGGAGCATGACTCAGAGCTTATGTGTGTGTGATGAGTGACAAGGAGATACTTGTCTATAGAATGAGTGTACGGTTACAGTATGAGTATCCCTTGGTCTGGAGTGTGTGAGAGAGAGGTGATGCTTAGCCTTTCGTGTCCGTTCATGCGGTGTATGCTTATCTTTCCCTGTGTGACATAAGACATTCAACATGTGTGGTGAAAGAATGTCTTCGGCAGTAAAGAGATAAGCTGAAGCAAAGCGAGAAAACATGTATCTGTGACCCTGTTGGCTCTAAAACAAACAGAATTCCAGACCCCTCTCTCCATTACGTGTCTCACTCCCTCATTTCCAGCAGTTGGTTGAGCCTGCCCAGTGGCAGATGGATGGAGTTTGGACATTCTGGACTTCCATTAGTTCCATTGCACTCAGCAGGCTCAATCCGATACAAATTATGACTATTTGACACCAGGTATGTTCGAAATCTAACTGCTTTGTGAACGACATGCCTAACTTCTGTCCTCTCAGGAGCTGGAGGGAACTGCCAGCGATGTGCTGGGACTGGGCGAGACCGACCAATGGGATTAACTGCTGCGGTCCCAGAGCGCACGGGCTTCTGCAGGGCCTTGGATGGGACAGAGCGAAGGCCAGGAGGCTAGGACCGTCAATCCGCGAGGAGAAGGAACGGATCAGTCAACTTTTCAGGAACTGGGAGCAGTAGCAGAGTGCTATCACTCCAGTGTGCAGTGAGCCACTAAAGGAAGGCTCAGAGTTTGTTATGCAAATCAAAGCAGTGTGCTATTACCATTCTCTCAAACACGGCAATACAAAACCCACACAGTGAAGTGTGTGCCAATGCAGTCCCATAATCAATTTCCTTCCTGCCATTTGCCTTCATTTCAGCTGATATATGTTATGAAACAATGAGCTGTATAGTTACTGTAATTGACACCATAAGTGGGCTCTAAAACCCAGAAAAACAGCCTGGTATTGAAGCTCAGAGACTTCAAGAGTATCCTTCAGTTGAGGACGGTTTAACAACCACAGAAGTCTATGAAAACTATTGCTAAAGTGAACCTAACCTAAACTACTGTGTTGTACCCCTCCACCCAAGCAAAGGCTTTGGGAACCTGGATGGAGAGTACTGGCTGGGTCTGGAGCACCTCTACTGGCTGACCAAGCAGGCCCACTACAAGCTTCGGGTGGCCATGGAGGACTGGCAGGGCCGCCAGGTGTTTGCAGAGTACGACAGCTTCCGCCTGGAGCCTGAGAGCGACTGGTACCGTCTGAGGCTGGGGGAATACCAAGGCAACGCCGGAGACTCAATGTCCTGGCACAATAACAAAGCCTTTACAACTTTGGACAAGGATAAGGATGCTTATTCAGGTGAATCCTCTCTCTCTCTACTACCCTCTCTTTTTTCATTTCTGCCTCTTTTCATGGCTGCCTGTTTGAGCACCCAGGTTTGGCTTGATGAGTTGGTTTCTCTCTCCATTTCCTCATTAGGGAACTGTGCCCACTTCCAGAAGGGGGGCTGGTGGTACCACATGTGTGCCCACTCCAACTTAAACGGCGTGTGGTATCGAGGGGGTCACTACCGCAGCCGCTACCAGGACGGGGTTTACTGGGCAGAGTTCCACGGCGGCTCCTACTCCCTCAAGACGGTCACCATGATGATCAAACCCACCTAACCCTCTCCCCATTGGTGGCACCGTAATTGGGGAGGACGGGTTCGTGGTAATGGCTGGAGTGGAATAGTTTCAAATACATCAAACATGGTTTCCATGTGTTTGATGCCATTCCATTCACTCTGTTCCAGCCATTATTATGAGCCGTCCTCGCCTCAGCGGTTATACACACATGTCAATCAGGCATCATCAATTTCCAATCCCAATGATAATAACAATCAATAGCTCTGACCAATTCCCGAGGTTTGTAAGACAATGGGTATAATAATAATTAGTCAAAGACTCAGCTTATACAAAAGGTTAGTATAGTTTATTCAGAGAACATTCTAAAGTCAAGAATACAAAACAATTAATTTTATACTGACTTCTCACACCCACACATTCACACAACCATACACACACACATACACACAAACAGACGCACACACTGTCCTGCTACGCACACACTGTCTCACTACCCAGCCGACAGAGATCAGTGACCTTGTCCTTGACACGTAGTCCCTGTTCTCTCCCAAATCTCTAGTCAGGTCGTTACCAAGCTCAGACAGTCTGTGTTTAAAATACCATAAAGACATATTGTTTTACCCTAATTCTGACTAGGACTACACATTTATTATGATTTTATACATTCTAATCACTTCCATACAATTATATGTTTCAGGGCGGAATATTCTAATCATTCAATTAACAGATAATTTTCACCTATCAGTAATATTATGGTTCCGTCATGGATAAGGAAGGTTGTTAATGAAGTCCTTATATGTTAAACAGTTATGTTAATAAGACAGCGCTAGACTGATATGCCAACACAACACGTGGAATTGTTTTTTAACTGCAATGTATTTATTTAATAAAAAATTGCAAAACAATGTTTGAACATAACTTTTTGATATTATCTATCTATCTATCCTCTCACACACATACACTCGCATACACACAGCACAAGGTGAGGTAGGAGTCCGTTTATTTTGCTTATGAGAACTGACGTTGTGGTTTGATGCAGTGGTGTAAAGTACTTKAGTAAAAATACTTTAAAGTACGACGTAAGTCGATTTATGGGGTATCTGTACTTTACTATTTATATTTTTGATGACTTTTACTTTATTACTTTCTTGAAGAAAATAATGTACTGACACCCAAAAGTACTCGTTACATTTTGAATGCTTAGCAGGACAGGAAAATGGTCTAATTCACACACATAAAAAGAAAATCCCTGGTCATCACTACTGCATCTGATCTGGCAGACTCACTAAACACAAATTCTTTGTTTGTAAATTATGTCTGAGTGTTGGAGTGTCCCCCTGGCTATCCGTAAATAAAAAAAAACAAGAAAATGGTGCCGTCTGGTTTGCTTAATATAAGGAATTTGAAATGATTTATACTTTTCCTTTTGATACTTAAATATATTTGAGCAATTCCATTTACTTTTGATACTTAAGTTTATTTCAAACCAAATACTTTATTACTTWTACTCAAGTAGGATTTTACTGGGTGACTTTCACTTGAGTCATTTTCTATAAGGGTACCTTTACTTTTACTCGAGTATGACAGTTGGGTACTTTTTCAACCACTGGTTTGATGTCATGTTTCCGTTTAGCAGTTTCCTCTTTGCACAAGATCAGGGCAGGGTTTGAATTTCCTCTTTGAAACACTTTCTTCACACAGTAAGCTCTCTGCCTGAGATACACTTACTGGCATTAGCACAGTGTTAGGACCGAGCCTGGACCAACGGGTGGACCATCAGTCAGGGCATCCTCTCTTACAACATCCCCCATCACCCTCACCTTGCTCAGCATCACCCTCACCTTGCTCAGCATCACCCTCACCTTGCTCAGCATCACCCTCATCAGCATCACCCTCACCTTAGCATCAGCGCGAGAACTACCATGATCTCACTCCAGAGGATGTTGGAGCCTCCTCATGCTCGTGCTGTTACTGGAGGTGAGTGGTTAATTTGTTCCATACTTATCTATTAATATCTATTGTTGTGATCGCTGTGTGGATTATGTTTACGTTGACCGTAGTTATTACTCTGGTGATGGAGTAACCGTTTGCTGTCTCCCAGGGTGGTACTTAAACATGTGCTCACATCCCACTAACCGAYCTTGAACGGAAGTTGGTTGTTGATAGAGGAAATTAGTTTTAATCCCACAATGGTCAATTTGAAGACTAATATTTGAGAGCAATTAAAGTCAAGGAATTAAAGTATTTAATGAGCAATAAAAAAAGGAATATTTATATGTAGCAATAATGCAATAAGGTAACAGTTATCAGTAGACAGGGCCCTGAGTTTTTCCTGGTCAGGTCACATGGATAGGAACAACTCATGACCCTAATTAAAGGATACAATTGTATAATAACAMAAAATCACAAGAAATACACGTACACTCACTCAGGTACAACACAGACACTGTTGATGTTATTGAGTGATATGACATTGTCTYAATGGGTGTGGCGGGTGTGAATGTCCATGCGGTGTAACATTGAGAGCAACGTAAATGACTTCTGAAAACCACTGATGGTGGGTGTGGTGCATTGTTGTTAGTATGGTAGTTTGTCTAGTATGTGCTAACCTATGGATGCTCCATATTTGACAGATCCACCATTGTCAAAAATAAGAATCCTTTGACTTTCATTTTGGAACACATAGGGATGGACTATGTGCTTTCAGTGCCCTTTTAAGCAATTGTTGTTCCATGATATACTGTGTATTGTGGGTATTTTATTAGGATTCCCATTTAGCTGCTGCTTTTGCAAAAGCTCTCTTCCTGGGGTCCCCACAACACATGAAACATGACATAATACAGAACATTAATAGACAAGAACAGCTCAAGGACAGAACTACATACTTTTAAAACTTCTTTGGGATTGGTGTCCCAGTTGAGCTAACGTAGGCTAATGCGATTAGCATCAGGTTGTAAGAAACAAGAACATTTCCCAGGACATAGACATATCTGATATTGGCAGAAAGCTTAAATTTTTGTTAATCTAACTGCACTGTCCAATTTACAGTAGCTATTACAGTGAAAGAATACCATGCTATTGTTTGAGGAGAGTGCACAATTTTGAACATGAAKGTTATTAATAAACAAATTAGGCACATTTGGGCAGTCTTGAGACAACATTTTGAACAGAAATGCAATGGTTCATTGGTTCAGTCTAAAACTTTGCACATCACTGCTGCCATCTAGTGGCCAAAATCTAAATTGCACCTGGGCTGGAATAATACATTATGGCCTTTTTCTTGCATTTCAAAGATAATCGTACAAAAAAATACAAAAGAACAGTTGTTTTTTTCATTGTATAAGCTTTTACCAGATCTATTGTGTTATATTCTCCTACATTCCTTTCACAATAACACATACTTCAAAGTGTTTCCTTTGAAATGGTACCAATAATATGCATYTCCTTGCTTCAGGGCCTGAGCTACAGGCAGTTCGATTTGGGTATGTCATTTTAGACATAAATTGAAAAAAGGGCACACACAGCCTACATATCAATACATATACACACAAACTATCTAGGTCAAATAGGGGGGAGGCATTGTGCAGTGAGGTGTGCTCTATCTGTTTTTTGAAACCAGGTTTGCTGTTTATTTCAGTAATATGAGATGGAATGGAGTTCCATGCCATAATGGCTCTATATAATACTGTACGCTTTCTTGAATTTGTTCTGGATTTGGGGACTGTGCTTGCACAATAGGAAATAACGTCTGAATATTTTGGGCAAGGTGATTCCCCTTTCAACACGTTTTAGAAGGGATGAGATCATCAACAACATAACGTAATATTTTCCCCACAGCACCCTCAACTCCAGGAACTATGACCACCSTCCCAGRAACAGTCAAGCCAAAAGSTATTTTCCAGCTCATCTCTGTGCTCACACTATTTAATTCACCCTCACTTATCTCACAAGGCAGAACAGTTTATATTTGATGTGGATTTCACATTGATGTCTTCATTCTTGTATGTTTTTACAGTAAATACCTTTCCTCTTGAGCTCAACCCTCCCAGAGTGGTGGTGAGATATGGAGACTCAGTCTCAGTCAACTGCAGCACATCATCCACAGACCATGAAGCGGGATGGGCTGGGGAGGTCACATTCGGAGGTACAGGTTTAGAACTAGATGTCAACGTTGTCACCTGGACTGTGGATGACCTACTGATTGGACAATAGACCTACATGACTATCACTCTCCATGATAGCAAACAATCTCAAAAGTACTCCAGTCATTCTCTACAGTGAGATTTTTGCTCCTTGTGAATCAGAAAGGTAGTGTTTCTATTACTGTATATCAGCATTGAGGGTTTTTTATATTGTTGACCTCCTCTACAGAGACTCCAGACAGAGTCTTCATCTCTGTCTGAGACACTCTGGTCCCATGGTGGAAGGGACAGAGTAACAGCTGCAGTGTGACATCCAGAACATCGTCTCTACGAAACCTGGTTGTGAAGTGGTACAAAGGGAATGAACTCTTAGATAATGTACTTACAGCGACGTCAGTAAGACAAAAGTGAATGTGTCAGCTACTCTGATGATCAGCCCCAGTAGAGATGATGATGGAGCCAGTATAGATGTAGAGCAGAACTGGACCTGGGACCAGAGGGACCACAACCCCATCCTACAGTGACATCAGAACCTCTCAACATTACTGTGCACTGTGAGTTGGCTATTAATCTAGATCTTTTTCATTATATCAAAATCAAAAACAGAACACATGACAGGTATAGCTTCCAATTTACTCATTTTGAGTTGATGCTCCTCCTCTCTATTTGCAGACAAGCCAGTGATTGATGTCCAAGCCAGTACAGTGCCGTGGAGGAGAATTCCCCTGGACAGGATCCCTTGTACATTCAATGGGAATCCTCCCCCTAACGTTGTGTGTACCAGAGGGCGACAGCGGTCGATGCCTCTGCACCCCTGGCCAGGACGGACTTTGGCCAGTATGTCATCAGATCACCAATGACATAGGCAGCACCAGCTCTACTGTTCATATCACAGTGGAATGTAAGTGTGTGAGACTAGTATTGTATTGCGAGATGAGATCTGTCCGATGTTTCCTGTAAGATGCTCTCTCATCTGTTTTCAAATTTGATGAAATCTATGCTGAATCTTTCTCCCCCTACTCTTTTCAGATGCCCCCAAGTTTAACTGTACTGACAATATGAAGTTAAAGAGAATGAAAATCACAACTCTCAGTCACCTGTACAGTTGATGGCAACCCTTCTTTCAAAATCACCTGGTTGAAAGCCCAACAGGAAGTGGATATCCCTCAAAGTCTCACTAGGGAAAACAGAGGGAGTACACACTGGTTACAAACAACACACATGGAAAAGCCACTCAACGCTTGTTATCAACGTCTTGTGTAAGTCATGTTTCTATCCTTCAAGTATGTTTATTGAGGCTTATTTTACAAACGTTTAACTAATTCTAGCCACACATGTTTCAGCTTTACGCTGTTCTAACACAATCTAAAGGTAGAATAGGCCTAATAGTGATTGAGACAGGTTTTACATAATTGTTTACCACCTTTTAAGTACTGTATTTTAGTCTCAACTGAACTGCATGGCAACCCATCTGACATCCCATAAGTTGCATAGTTTTGAGTGGTCTACTCTAAAAGCACCTCCTTTTCTCCTCAGATGCTCCTGAGTTCCTTCCAGGGAATGACCACAGTGGAGGTGAGTGCAGGCAGTGATGTGTCTCTGGACTGCAGTGCTGAGGGAACCCTCCTCCTAAGCTGAGGTGGACCAACAACACTGCAGAGGGAAATGCCATTGAGACCACTGTGGGGCACCTGCGTACTCTCAATATCTCCAGAGTAACAAGCTGATGCAACTACAACTGCACAGTCACAAATAGACTGGGCTCCATCACCAAGCAGATACATGTCCTAGTAGATGTACCTCCACAACAACACCCAACGATGTTCCCACAGCACCTCAACTCCAGGAACTATGACACCCTCCCAACAACAGCCAAGCCAAAAGTATTTTCCAGCTCATCTCTGTGCTCACATTATTTAATTCACCCTCACTTATCTCACAAGGTAGAACAGTTTATATTTGATGTGGATTTCACATTGATGTCTTCATTCTTGTATGTTTTAACAGTAGTTACATTTCCTCTTGAGCTCAACCCTCCCAGAGTGGTGGTGAGATATGGAGACTCAGTTCCGTCAACTGCAGCACATCATCACAGACCATGAGGGGATGGGCTGGGAGGCCATATCCGGAGGTACAGGTTTTGAAGATGTCAACGTTGTCACCTGGACTGGGAGACCTACTGATTGGACAATAGAACCTAAATGCTACTCACTCTCAATGATGGCAAACAATCCTCAAAAGTACTTCCAGTCATTCTCTACAGTGAGATTTTTCTCCTTGTGAATCAGAAAGGTATGTTTCTATTTAACTGATATAAGCATTGAGTTTTTAAAATATTGTTGACCTCCTCTACAGAGACTCCAGACAGCGTCTCCATCTCTGTTCTGAGCCACTCGGGTCCCATGGTGGAGGGACAGAGTACCAGCTGCAGTGTGACATCCAGAACATCGCTCCTCAACAGAACCTGGTTGTGAAGTGGTACAAAGGGAATGAATCTTAGATAATGTAACTTACAGCGACGTCAGTAAGACAAAAGTGAATGTGTCAGCTACTCTGATGATCAGCCCCAGTAGAGATGATGATGGAGCTCAGTATAGCTGTAGAGCAGAACTGGACCTTGGACCAGAGGGACCACAACCCCATCCTACAGTGACATCAGAACCTCTCACATTTACTGTGCACTGTGAGTTGGCTATTAATCTAGATCTTTTTCATTATCATAAATCAAACAGAACCACATGAAGGTATAGCTTCCAATTTACTCATTTTGAGTTGATGCTCTCCTCTCATTTGCAGACAAGCCAGTGATTGAATGTCCAAGCCAGTACAGTGCCGTGGAGGAGAATTCCCCCTGGACAGGATCCCTTGTACATTCAATGGGAATCCTCCCCCTAACGTTGTGTGGTACCAGGAGGGCAGAACGGTCAATGCCTCTGCACCCTGCCAGGAGGACTTTGGCCAGTATGTCGTCACGATCACCAATGACATAGGCAGCACCAGCTCTACTGTTCATATCACAGTGGAATGTAAGTGTGTGAGATCTAGTATTGTATTGCGAGATGAGATCTGTCCGATTGTTTCCTGTAAGATGCTTCTCTATCTGTTTTCAATTGGATGAAATCTATGCTGAATATTTCTCTCTCTACTCTTTTCAGATGCCCCAAGTTTGACTGTACTGATCATATGAAGTAAAGAGAATGAAAATCACAACCTCTCAGTCACCTGTACAGTTGATGGCAACCCTTCTTCTAAAATCACCTGGTTGAAAGCCCAACAGGAAGTGGATATCCCTCAAAGTCTCACTAGGGAAAACAGAGGGGAGTACACCCTGGTACAAAACAACACACATGGAAAAGCCACTCACAAGCTTGTTATCAACGTCTTGTGTAAGTCATGTTTCTATCCTTCAAGTATGTTATTATTGGACTTTTACAAACGTTTAACTAATTCTAGCCACACATGCTATCAGCTTTACGCTGTTCTAACCAATCTTAAAGGTAGAATAGGCCTAATAGTGATTGAGACAGGTTTTACATAATTGTTCACCACCTTTAAGTTACTGTATTTTAGTCTCAACTGAACTGCATGGCAACCCATCTGACATCCCATAAGTTGCATAGTTGAGTGGTCTACTCTAAAAGCACCTCCTTTCTTCTTAGATGCTCCTGAGTTCCTTCTAGGAATGACACAGTGGAGGTGAGTGCAGGCATGACGTGTCTCTGAACTGCAGTGCTGAGGGAACCTCCTCCTGAGATGAAGTGGAACGACACCGCTGCACGCAATGTGAAGTTGTCCACTGAGGGGCGCCAGAGGACTGTTAGAATCACCACAGCTGGGATCTACATCTGCACTGCCACGAATATATTTGGGACGGTCACCAGAACAACAACAGTAACTATAAAAGGTATTATAACTGACCGACTGTGGGTCATGTTATGGTAGAAACGTAGCTGACCCTGATGTAGTGATTCATGTTGTCATAAGACATACTTCATATTCTTTCAGTAAGATGAATGAATGAATCGCATTCAATTCCACAGAGCTGAATTGCGACACGAATCCTAGATCACGAGCTAGCCTGAATCAATTTATAAACAGATTGGTCTGAATCATGTCTAAACCTCTCCGTTCTCCTTCTATTTCCTCCTCTTCAGGTGGCTCCCAATTATTTTTTTGGGTGATTGCATTACTTTTCCTGGTCATTGCCTGGTCATTGCCTGAAAGTCTTCTGTATGTGGAAGAAAAGACAAGGATATTATAATTATACCATCAACCAGTCAAATGTTCCATTGATGCACTGTCTACAAAGGGGTAGATAACCATGATCCAGAGGGGTATCTACGAAGGTTTGAGGAGTTACCTAAGTAAATTAGATAAACTCTTGAGTTCAACTCGGGATAACCAGTCATACGAAAGTGTCTCACCTTTAGCCAGGTACATTTCAGAACTAACCTGCTCCTGGGCAGGCTAACTCCAGCCCAGTAGAGGTTACTGAGGGGAGGACGGCCCATAATAATGGCTGGAACGGAGCGTGGATAACATTCCACTGATTGCGCTCCAGCCATTACACGAGCCCGTCTTCTCCGATTAAGGTGCCAACAATCTCCTGTGAACTCCACTTGCCCTGACTGAAGTGACTGAGCCACGAGTTGAAGACCAATTAAATAAGAATCCCTCCGTCTGTAAAGATTGCGTCATCATCTACTTCATTTGAGGAAGACAATATTTTATAATGATTTTTTGTTGTTGTGTGAATTATTTTTTTTTTTTGGGGGGGTTAAAATATATCACATTCCAAATGTTGTAATGACAGAATGCATTTAAACTTCACGCACAGTAACACGTTTGTACAATATTAAAAAGATTTGGTCTACATGCAACAATGGGATTAAATAAATCAAATCCTTAAAAATAAATTTTATTCACATCATTGAACATTCATTCTGAATGAAAAACTAATATAATTGATTTCAAACAACAATGAGACTGCGTGATCTGCAAACGTATTTAAAATGTAAGATTAGGGTGGGGATTCAATCGGAGCCTGTTCAAGTGTCTTGCATCTGACACATACAAACGAATGTAATAAGGATGTTATTATTTTATATAATACTTAATTGTATTGCTTGCTGTAGTCTAATTACATATCATCCGAACATTCATTTCCTTTATAAACTATTTTCAAAACTGTTTTTAAAAGTGAGTTGTGTATGCCCATAAATAAACAAGCATCACTGTTTATGACATGCCACTGCAGTCTGTCCGAGTGAACATTTTATTGAAGGCAAATACATTAGGGAACTGTCCCTTTAAGAATTAGGATTTGGGAGTGACGCGGATATGAAAGCTAGTTTACCCTCTTTCCTTTGCAACGAATATTGTTTAGATTAACTAGATTAATTAGCTAAATTATAGGGAGAATCATTCTCACTGTTTAGAAACGGAAAGATACAGAAGGGGTATTTGAGCGTCTCGGAATTCATCTTTCAGGATTGAGGCGTCCTCCAAATGGGATAACTTTGAATAAGTTCTTTGTATTCAGGGATCCGCTGATAAGAAGACGTTAAACATGGACTGGGGCACGGATCTCTGGGTGAGTTTGCGAGCTGTCTGGGATTGCCAGGGCTTTAGCTCTCGTGAAGTTTTGCAAGTATTGTTTTTGCCACTTTTAATGTGATGTAACATGTAGGTTCTTCTACCGACTTTGAGCATACCAAGAGACTGGGTTTGATGGAGGTAGTCAAACTATGCTGAGATTTCTTTCTCTCTCAGAACATCTGACCCAGCCATACTCAACTGGACCAGAAAGGGGTCAAATCGACCGCGTGTCCCAAGTGTAAAATAATAGATATAAATATTAATTTTTTTGGAACTAATTTGGGCCTCGTCCTCTGGTATTATATAAACATATATACGATATCGTACAATTGCAGGAAATATGCTTAAAAATA
>NC_036860.1:74889479-74890890 GCF_002910315.2 Salvelinus sp. IW2-2015
CACCGCTGCACGCAATGTGAAGTTGTCCACTGAGGGGCGCCAGAGGACTGTTAGAATCACCACAGCTGGGATCTACATCTGCACTGCCACGAATATATTTGGGACGGTCACCAGAACAACAACAGTAACTATAAAAGGTATTATAACTGACCGACTGTGGGTCATGTTATGGTAGAAACGTAGCTGACCCTGATGTAGTGATTCATGTTGTCATAAGACATACTTCATATTCTTTCAGTAAGATGAATGAATGAATCGCATTCAATTCCACAGAGCTGAATTGCGAAACACGAATCCTAGATCACGAGCTAGCCTGAATCAATTTATAAACAGAATTGGTCTGAATCATGTCTAAACTCTCCCGTTCTCCTTCTATTTCCTCCTCTTCAGGTGGCRCCACAATTATATTTTGGGTGATTGCATTACTTTTCCTGGTCATTGTCCTGGTCATTGCCCTGAAAGTCTTCTGTATGTGGAAGAAAAGACAAGGATATTATAATTTCATACCAGTCAACCAGTCAAATGTTCCATTGATGCCACTGTCTACAACAGGGGTAGATKACCATGATCCAGAGGGGTATCCTACGAAGGTTTGAGGAGTTACCTAAGTAAATTAGATAAACTCTTGAGTTCAACTCGGGATAACCAGTCATACGAAAGTGTCTCACCCTTTAGCCAGGTACATTTCAGAACTAACCTGCTCCTGGGCAGGCTAACTCCAGCCCAGTAGAGGTTACTGAGGGGAGGACGGCCCATAATAATGGCTGGAACGGAGCGTGGATAACATTCCACTGATTGCGCTCCAGCCATTACCACGAGCCCGTCTTCTCCCGATTAAGGTGCCAACAATCTCCTGTGAACTCCACTTGCCCTGACTGAAGTGACTGAGCCACGAGTTGAAGACCAATTAAATAAGAACCACTCCCGCTGGTAAAGATTGCGTCATAATCTACTTCATTTGAGGAAGACAATATTTTATTAATGATTTTTTTGTTGTTGTGTGTAATTATTATTATTTTTTTTTGGGGGGGGGGGTAAAATATATCACATTCCAAATGTTGTAATGACAGAATGCATTTTAAACTTCACGCACAGTAACACGTTTGTACAATATTAAAATGATTTGGTCTACATGCAACAATGGGATTTAATAAATCAAATCCTTAAAAATAAATTTTATTCACATCATTGAACAATTCATTCTGAATGAAAAACTAAATATAATTGATTTCAAACAACAATGAGACTGCGTGATCTGCAAACGTATTTAAAATGTAAGATTAGGGTGGGGATTCAATCGGAGCCTGTTCAAGTGTCTTGCATCTGACAACATACAAACGAATGTAATAAGGATGTTCATATTTTTATATCAATACTTAATTGTATTGCTTGCTGTAGTCTAATTACAATA
>NC_036860.1:74890895-74903454 GCF_002910315.2 Salvelinus sp. IW2-2015
TTATGACATGCCACTGCCAGTCTGTCGCCAGTGAACATTTTATTGAAGGCAAATACATTAGGGAACTGTCCCTTTAAGAATTAGGATTTGGGAGTGACGCGGATATGAAAGCTAGTTTATTCCTCTTTCCTTTGCAACGAATATTGTTTAGATTAACTAGACTAGTTAGCGATAACTAGCTAAATTATAGGGAGAAATGATTCTCACTGTTTAGAAACGGAAAGGATACAGAAGGGGTATTTGAGCGTCCTCGGGAATTCATCTTTCAGGATTGAGGCGTCCTCCAAATTGGGATAACTTTGAATAAGTTCTTTGTATTCAGGGATCCGCTGATAAGAAGACGTTAAACATGGACTGGGGCACGGATCTCTGGGTGAGTTTGCGAGCTGTCTGGGATCTGCCAAGGGCTTTAGCTCTCGTGAAGTTTTGCAAAGTATTGTTTTTGCCACTTTTAATGTGATGTAACATGTAGGTTCTTCTACGACTTTGAGCATACCAAGAGACTGGGTTTGATGGAGGTAGTCAAACTATGCTGAGATWTCTTTCTCTCTCAGAACATCTGACCCAGCCATACTCAACTGGACCCAGAAAGGGGTCAAAATCGACCGCGTGTCCCAAGTGTAAAATAAATAGATATAAATATTTAATTTTTTTAAACTAATTTGGGCCTCGTCCTCTGGTATCATATAAACATATATACGATATCGTACAATTGCAGGAAATATGCTTTAAAATAAATCTTGGAGCGGAGATTTGCGTGTGAATTTCATTGCCCCCTGGCACAACCCCTAGATGGGACACTGGAGGTCTTCCCTCAAGAAAATGTTAATGTTTTAAAAACAAATTTCCTGCAATTCTATGTATTTTGACATGACGTAGGCCTATGACCGGGGTGGAAAAAAAAATTAATTAAACCACAGGTTAGGTGTATTTAGGATGCTTTGAACARGAAATGAACACTCAATTTGACGACTTTGTTACTTTGAGATTTTTTTGGGGATGATGTATTTTTGTTGTTGTGGTTTAACACTCAGACAGGAATGAAATGGAGATAGGGACACAGGCAAATGCTAGAAACAGTGGGAAGGTTGTAKGCAGMGATTTGATCCCTGTTCTCAGGTGGAAAGTTGTATGCAACACATGCCGGGGAGTGTTACCACTACACCAAGGCTCGGAACAGGAATGTTTAATATTAATGGTTGATGGCAGTGGGTAACTCTCTTTTTYAACAGGGCTGGAAGAAAATCCTGCTTGTTCTCCAGGAGAGTTGGCCACCCCTGATCTATGTTTCTCAAGTGCTGGGTGTTTTAAAAATGTTCTTGTTATAACAATATTTTATTTAAATCACCCAAACTTGATGAAAAATCYAATACATATCAATATTCAGGTGGTTTGTGCCTACTCAGGAGATAGATTGGGGGTAAGACCCTGCGATAGACTAGCGTCTTATCCAGGGGGTGTACTTTACATCAAGCTGCCTCACGCTACAGAAACAGGAGATGGGCCCCTGCCCTATAAGCCGTTCCAGCTCGTGCGATACTACTTACTTACTTGCTTACTATATAGTTGAAGATCCTTGCTGTCATCTTACTCTGCCATCTCTGCCTAGCTTGTGCACAATACTAAAATATTTAATTCCTGGAGCATTTAATATCAATGCTTATTTGTATAATTTATTCAAACTGTCCATGAATGGCTGCGATAATGCCATTGATTTTCAAAGACACAAGTAGCCATATCAGACTTCAAATGTMTGGGCAGAATTGGGAAGAAGTGGAATAATAAAATGTGTGGGGAATAACAGTAGTGTTCTTGCTGACAAGCATAGTTATTACCCTATATTTTAGCCCATTGTTGAGAATGAGAATTGTTCCACAGATCAYACTAAAGTAAATAGATAATAAAATCTTCTGAAGACAAGATGACATAAATATGCCCCTCCACCCTAACCAAATAATTGTTCTATTCATTGTCCCCCCTCTAGAATCATACATACAGTTTTCGGGTTAACAATCTGTTTGACAAAATTATTGATCACCAAACGAGGGGACTAATGCAAGTGTGGATGAAATGGACCTTAGTACATGCTGTCAAAAGGCTGCATTCTATGAAGCTGATTCCTATTCCAAAATGTGATAGACGCCGTATGAATGCTGTTGGAACACTAATGCACATGTTTTGGGAATGTCCTGTGGTGTCCCAGTTCTGGTCACATGTTTCAAATTTCCTTACTAAAGTTATGGGTTTCCCTGTGAAGATCCACCTTTTGTTTTTGTTGAATGATGACTCTGCCTTTTTACTGCAACAGGTTCAGAAAATGAATCACAACATCAGCAAAAAAATGTATCCTTAGTGCCTGGATTACCCCTACAATCCTCTCACCGCAAACATTTTCAAGATATTGTTCGTATAGAGCGATCAGTGGCCGTGATAAATAAAGCTCAGGGCAAATCCAGTTGAGGCATGGGATGTATTATGCAAAACTCTATCAGATATCAACAACTCTTGACCAAGCAATGGACCTACATGGTAAGGGTCAATGTGTGAGAGTTGGCAGCTCTGAGTGTGCTTTAAAACCCCCTGGAGTTGATGTCCGCGCCCTGCGGAACTCTAATTAGCATAATAATACAAATCTGTCAATTCAAGCAAGAGATCAGTTTTTTTGCATTGGATGCGTCTCAATCCACCGCATCCGCTGATGTCGTAGTTCTGCATCTGCGGTAAAAGGTGGCAGAACTAGAGCAGGGTTTGTCAGACATCCCGAAAAGCTGTCTTCTCACAAAATCGTATGTAGCATCGGAACGGTTTGGCCTACAAACTATTATGACTCCTCTATGGAAAGATTACTCTCACGAACACCATGGGACGCACCTGAAGTTGGTACAGCCGATCTGCCAACTTCTGTCTGTAGCATCTAAACAGTCTGGGCTACACTAATATGACCCCTCTGTGGAAAGGTTAGACTCACAAACATGTACATGTCAGTTGTTTTGCTCTAGGACGCCCACGGGCCTCAAGACTCATCTGAAGGTCCACCGGCACCAGTTGAAAAAAATGTATGGTAGCATATACTCAAAGTATTCAGACCCCTTTCCTTTTTTTCACATTTAGTTACATTACAGCCTTATTCTAAAATGGATTAAATGCATTTTTCCCCTCATCAATCTACTACACACACTACCCCATAATGACAAAGCAAAAACAGTTTTTACTTTTTTAATAATATAAAACAGAAATACCTTATTTACATAAGAATTCAGACCCATTGCTATGAGACTCGAAATTGAGCTCAGGTGCATCCTGTTTCCATTGATCATCATTGAGATGTTTCTACAACTTGATTTTGAGTCCACCTGTGGTAAAMTAAATTGATTGGACATGATTTGGAAAGGCACACGCCTGTCTATTTAAGTTCCCACAGTTGACAGTGCATGTCAGAGCAAAAATCCGGGCATGAGGTCGAAGGAATTCTCCGTAGAGCTCCGAGACAGGATTGTGTTGAGGCACAGATCTGGGGAAGGGTACCAACACATTTCTGCAGCATTGAAGGTCCCCAAGAACACAGTGGCCTCCATCATTCTTAAATGGAAGAAGTTTGGAACCACCAAGACTCTTCCTAAAGCTGTCCGCATGGCCAAACTGAGCAATCGGGGGAAAAGGGCCATGGTCAGGGAGGTGACCAAGAACCCGATGGTCACTCTCACAGATCTCAAGAGTTCCTCTGTGGAGATGGGATAACCTTTCAGAAGGACAACCATCTCTGCAGCACTCCATCAATCAGGCCTTTATGGTAGAGTGGCCAAACAGAAGCCACTCCTCAGTAAAAMACACTTGACAGCCCACTTGGAGTTTGCCAAAGGGCACCTAAAGGGCTCTCAGACCATGAGAAACAAGATTCTCTGGTCTGATGAAACCAAMATTTAAGTCTTTGGCCTGAATACCAAGCATCACGTCGGGAGGAAACCTGGTACTATCCCTAAGGTGAAGCGTGTTGGCAGCATCATACTGTGGGAATGTTTTTCAGTCAGGATCGAGGGAAAGATGAACYGAGCAAAGTACAGAGAGATCCTTGATGAAAACCTGCTCCAGAGCGCTCAGGACCTCCAGACTGGGGTGACGGTTCAGCTTTCAATAGGACAACGACCTTAATCACACAGCCAAGACAACACGAGTGGCTTCGGGACAAGTCTCTGAATGTTTTTGAGTGACCCAGCCAGAGCCCGGACTTGAACCCGACATCTCTGGAGAGACCTGAAAATAGCTGTGCAGCGACGCTCCCCATCCAACCTGACAGAGCTTGAGAGGATCTGCAGAGAAGAATGTGAGAAACTGTCCAAATACAGGTGTGCCAAGTGTCATACCCAAGAAGACTCCAGGCTGTAATCGCTGCCAAAGGCGCTTCAACAAAGTACTGAGTAAATGGTCTGAATACTTATGGAAATGTGATATTTTTTAAAAGAAATTAGCAACAWTTTCTAAAAACCTGTTTTTGTTTGTGATTGTTTATTTTCCTTATCAATGTAATCCATTTTAGAATAAGGCTGTGTGGAAAAAGTCAAGGGGTCTGAATACAATGTACACATACGCATGCATACTGAACAAAAATATATAAACGCAACGTGCAACGAGTTCAAACATGTTACTGTTCATATATGGAAATCATTCTATTGAAATACATTCATTAGGCCCAAATCTATGAATTTCACATGACTGTTGGTCACAGATACCTTAAAAACTAAGGAAGGGGCGTGGATAAGAAAACCAGGCAGTATCTGGTGTGACCATTTTTTTWAAATTTAAGCTTTATTTAACTAGGCAGCGTGCCTCATGCAGCATGACATCTCGCCGTCGAATGGAGTTGTCAGGCGGCTGATTGTGGCCTGTGGAATATCCCACTCCTCTTCAATGGCTGTGCGAAGTTGCTGGATACTCCCCTGTAGTAATTTTGTGGCCTTATATTGTCCCCAGCACAAGGTGCGCCTGTGTAATGATCATGCTGTTTAATCAGCTTCTTGATATGCCACACCTGTCAGGTGGATGGATTATCTTGGCAAATGAGAAAAGCTCACTTACAAGGATGTAAACAAATTTGTGCACAACAAGAAATAAGCTGTTAAAATATGAATATCATAATGTGGACACGGAAGTCTTTGCATGCAATGCCCTGATGCATTTAGTGCTCAAATCTCTGACAGGAAAGTAGCCTCAAAATAGTCTAAAAGGTTTTGCATATGCTCCTTCGAAACAGAAGGAATAATGTTTTTGAAATTTGTTTAAGTGTGGTTTTTAAGGACTCGTAAATGTGGCTAATTTGGCCAGCATCCCTCATTTATTGATGCTGTTGGCTGCGTCAGGTTGGATCGGAATGCATGTGGATGTCCATAACATTTCTCACATGTCTGGTCAATAGAAATGTTCCCTGTTGTCCGGCGCCAGACGTTCCTAAAGGAAACTCTGAAATGACTCATATTTTTGAATATTCACATGAAAATCTGTTGCCAATTGGATGGGTCCATATCATTTTTTTGACACCTTGAGTTGGACCAGCATGTCACTCTCTGAACAGATACAAATGTGATGCTGTTTACGCAGGCAGTCCAATTCTGATATTTTTCTCTAATTTGCCCAGTCAGATCAGTTTGTTTTGCCCATAATTGTAGTAGTGTGTGATTGCAGCACGCAATTTGTGACGTTCCTGCACGTGGGCATTCCCGAATCTGCATGTWAYSCCCCCCCCCCCCCRCCTTCCATAAATGGACAAAAGATCAGAATTGGGCTGTCTGTGTAAACACAGCCAWTGTAGCAGGTACATAAGTTGTAGCACGATTCGTAACTCAAATCAAGGTGCTGTCATTGGCGACGCTGAAGAACAAAGCAGCTTGTGCTGGTGTCTTGTCTCTCAGATCATTATGCTATTAGCTAGCTAGCCAAGTTCAAGTCAATGTTTTAATATCTCAAGAAAAAGCTTATGACCCAGATGGTTGTGCACAAACTGCCAGACATTCAGAATGTCTAGGGCCTAGGACTTTGATGTTTTAAACTCACGTGAATTTCATTGACATTCCTTGCCCCAAGACTAGTTTTGTCCTAAGGAAGGATCCACTTTTGGGAGGGCCATGCCCGCAACAAGTTGTCACAGTTGGGCGTTACTTGATTCCTAGAAATGGGACACTTTTGCCTCCTGCTTCCCACCACACGCATGGATGGAGCACACAGTCTCACACACACAGTTGACATATTGAATGATATCAGTTACATGATGATTTACTCCAGATCCTTCAATGTTTTCAACAGGGCACTGTACTGAGCATGCCAGTGGTCACCAACCCAACTCTAGTCCTGGAGAGAGGGTTTGCCAACTAGGCTTATTACTGACCACAAATACCTTCATTGAGGAGTTTAAAATAGCCTGGGAAAACACTGTAGTGTACACTTGCTTTCCAGGACCAGGATTGSTGCCCACTAGAGTACCGTGTGACAACAAGCAATAGCTTACTTTTTAACATGGATAGCTGGATGGATCTTTGCTCTCACTCATCGATCTCACATGGTTTTAATGAGTATAATGAGTTGATTTCAACCTCTGTTCACTGTCACCGGTTGTCATGGATTCCCCAGCCGATGTGCACAAGAGTGAGTTACAGTGGTAGCTGGTAGGCGACACAATGGACAAGACAAATAGAGAAACAAGCAGTCTTTTCACTAGAAAATCAGGCCGAGAACACACTGCCCCTCAATGTTGCTACACGGTTTATCTGAGAGCTAGGCTATGGCTACTCCACCACCCACCCAGTGATCTGACCTCCTACACACACACACACACACACACACACACACACACACATAGTGAATATGTAAATGGTGCGTTACAGAGAGGAGGGTGGGACGGTAGGTTCTGACCTCATTACCCATGTTCCCCCCTGGGCCTCTCTTCCTCATGTCCTCTTTCCATCCTCAGTGCTGTGCTGCATGGAGCACCAGCAACCTAATTAGGTTTGACCTCGTTTAATGAACTCAAAACATCTCCTCTATCCATGCTCTTGTATGTATGTATGTATTTATTTATTTATATGGATATATTTGCCACATCTGTTTCACTTTTTAACCCAAGAGACATTTCTTCAAACCTCTACTTTTCTCTGAAAACATGCAAACTCAAACAGGTTTTATTAGCTGGTAGTTTACTGTACCTACTCCTATCAGGTTTTTTTTGCTGGTAATTTACTGTACCTTCTCCTATCAGGTTTTATTTGCTGYTAATTTACTGTACCTTCTCCTATCAGGATTTATTAGCTGGTAGTTTACTGTACCTTCTCCTATCAGGATTTATTAGCTGGTAATTTACTGTACCTTCTCCTATCAGGATTTATTAGCTGGTAGTTTACTCTACCTTCTCCTATCATGTTTTATTACCTGGTAGTTTAGAGAATGACTTCAATTTGCACACAGATCTAACCAGGTTTTCATATGTTTGTATTTATGTGTGAGGGAGACTATTGGAAAACATTCATTCTTTCTCTCGCCACATTGTCGACTGCCTAATTGGTTGTGATTGTGTTTGGCCAGTAACGTTCATGGCCAACTGTGCTGCCTGCTCTGTGGCATCTGTCCCCTGCTTTCCTTGCCGTTAATCCAGCAGTTATTTTAGGCACCTAGTGTTCCGTGTGCAAGACCAGTGCATGGATATTAGCCCTGGCTGCTAGTGTGACTGAGTGAGGATAGGCTCTGTGTGTGTGTTCCACAATCCAGGACTGTAGAAAATGTAGCATGGCAGACGCACCCTTTATAAAGTTCATGAAAGACAGTGACTAAGGTAGGAAACATTCTCTATGGTCATGGAGCAGGATCAGTGGTGTAAAGTACTTAAGTAAAAATACTTGAAAGTACTACTTAAGTAGGTTTTGGAGGTATGTGTACCTTACTATTTATATTTTTGACTGCTTTTACTTCACTCCATTCCTACAGAAAATGTGTACATTTTACTCCATACATTTTCCCAGACACCCAAAAGTACTTGTTAATTTTTTAAATAATTTGTCTAATACACATATTTCTCAAAAGAGCAGTCCTGGTCATCCCAACTGCCTCTAATCTGGCGGACTCACTCAAATGGTGCCATCTGGTTTGCTTTATATAAGGCATTTGAAATGTATTTTTACTTTTGATACTTAAGTATATTTTAAACCAAGTACTTTTGGTCTTTTACTCAAGTAGTATTTTACTGGGTGACTTTCACTTTTAAGTCATTTTCTATTAACGTATCTTTATTTTTACTCAAGTATGACAATTGGGTACTTTTCCCACCACTGAGCAGGGTGACTTCCTATGCCTAGGGTGATGCCTTTACAAGTGAATCTGTCTGGAGTTGGGGGGTGGAGGTAGAAGACACAGGCTGCTGGGTTGAGGCAGGGCCAACATGGATGGATAGGCCTACAGTCGTTGAAAGATTACTGTTCTTTGATGTGTCCGTGTGCCCTAAATGCTATCATGAAGKCAACAGTATGCTTCCTTAATGAAAAGCCCAACTGAATGTCCTAGCTTACTGAAACTTTCAATTGGAACCAATTTCTAAACAAAATTGTCTTCTGGAGAGAGCAAACAAGGTTATGTTTGTGCGGTGGAAGACACCAGCCAGTAGGCCGAATGGTTGTGAAACAACAATCAGCTTGGTTTATTTACAACTTAACCTCTAAGACAGGAGAACTTTGTTAAACTGGAATGAAAACCAACCAGTTGGTGTGTTCTCTCCTCGTCTCTTGGTGGTGTTTTAGGGTGAACACATAAAGAGCACACTGTGTGCTGTGGCCCTCATTTTCCTGCCCCAAAACATTTGAACATTTGATCTAAAAATAAGTCCTCTGTGTTATACACACATACAGCAACTCGCTCGCAATGTCTCATACAAGCCACATGTTCACGTGCTCTTCTCAAATAAAAGGCCTTAGGTGTTATTTGTTCACTCTCTTTTTCGTGTGCCCTTTGAAGGGGTAGGATGGGTCAAGAACATGGCCCAACATGATAGGAATCTCTTCCCATTAAATGGCCCTCCTCCATACTGTAACTACGGAGTTCCTTGATATCATCCTCACTCTCTAACAGGCTTGTCTGTGCTTGAAGTGGCCATAAAGCACCCAGACAAAAAAGGAACTAAAGAGAAGAGAGACTAGAAGACTCCTCACTGCATATCAAAGTGTGTGAATTTCTGTTCATTATACGTGTGGTAGCAAGCCTGTTTTTGTTTTTCTTGTGTGAGTTGACGATATGTTTGCTTATGAAGTGTAGGGAAATTAAATGTTACGTTTTAGTGTTTTTTGTTTCGCCCGTCCACCACCCTCTTCGGAGGACAAAAATAAATGTTGTTTTTACAGCTTTACATACATGGCACTTGTTTTCTCCACAGTAGTTACACAGCAAGAATATACACTGATGAACCAAAATATTACCTCGACATGCAACAATTTCAAAGATTTGACGGAGTTACAGTTCATATAAGGAAGCCAGGCAATTGAAATAAATTCATTCGTCTCTAATCTATGGATTTCACATGACTGGGCAGGAGTGCAGCCATGGGGGGGCCTGGGAGGGCATCAAATCAAATGTCATTTGTCACATGCGCCGAATACAACAGGTGTAGGTAGACCTTACCGTGAAATGCTTACTTACAAGCCCTTAACCAACAGTGCAGTTCAAGAAGAGTTGAGAAAATACTTACCAAATAAACTAAAGTTAAACATAATAACAAGTAACACAATAAAATAACAATAATGAGGCTATATACAGGGGGGTATGAAGTACAGGTTAGTCGAGGTCATTTGTACATGTAGGTAGTGGTGAAGTGACTATGCTGCTTCTCGCTGTTTATTATCTATGCAATGTACAAACAAATGGAGGGGGGGTCAATGTAAATAGTCAGGTGGCCATTTGATCACCCACTTGGCAGCCAGGCCCATCCACTGGGGAGCCAGGCCCATCCACTGGGGAGCCAGGCCCATCTACTTGGCAGCCAGGCCCAGCCACTGGGGAGCCAGGCCCACCCACTGGGGAGCCAGGCCCAGCCAATAAGA
This sequence comes from Salvelinus sp. IW2-2015, assembly GCF_002910315.2. Lineage (NCBI taxonomy): Eukaryota > Metazoa > Chordata > Actinopteri > Salmoniformes > Salmonidae > Salvelinus > Salvelinus sp. IW2-2015. Next base: position 74,900,960 of record NC_036860.1, read on the forward strand.
ATGAGTACTTTCAAACAAAAGGGCTTTATTACAGACGGAAATACTCCTCAGCACCCCCTCCCCACCACCCATCGGACGATCCTGCAGGTGAAGAAGCTGGATGTGGAGGTCCTGGGCTGGCGTGGTCTGCGGTTGTGAGGCCGTTTGGACGTACTGCCAAATTCTCTAAAACGATGTTGGAGGCAGCTTATGGTAGAGAAATGAACATTCAATTCTCTGGTAACAGCTCTGGTGGACATCCCTGCAGTCAGCATGCCAATTACACGCTTATAATTACCTCAACTTGATTTCACCTGTGTTGTGATGTTTCACATAGATTCTGAACCTTCCTAATCACATAGTATCTACAGATTGTAAGTTAAAGATGAATAATTTTATTGAAACTATTATATTGTTGATTGATTGACTATGGCTTTCCAAATCTCCCAACAGTGCTATTTGTAGGGTTCATTTGAGGTAAATGTTGTGATTTTTCAGCCATTCCTGAACCTGTGACCAGAAACAAGCTACAGAGGGGAAATACCAGAATAAATTATCTAATGATACTGTCTCTTCGCAGCAAAATCTGCAGAGCTGAGATGGTTGTATGCCCCATATACATAACGTTCTGTTGGTGGCAAGAATTTATACATCATGTTTTTATTGAAACTCTTCACGTTTTGAATCAAGTGTTTTTTGTATCAGTTCATAAAACATGTGCCATAGAATCGGTACATCAAATCTCTTCTATTTTATAATCTGTATGGCGCCGCTGTCAACATTTTGGTCCTCAAATGAAACTGGTATGTTTTTCAATTTATGACGATTTCTTTTAGCCAATTTTGGCCCTTAAAGGGTAGACAAACAAGTTCCCTACCTTCGCTCCCTTCCACTTGCCTCCTCCAATTTTGCAGTAATGCGGCAATCAGTTGGATGTTTAGTGTTCTATGCAATTCATATTTGGGATGTTTCTACGGAGTCCACGTACCACAGGAAGTGCAAGAGTGGGGCGCTTCCTATTTCCTGTCGGTAAAAGGTCGTCCTCCTCCCTGTGGCCTCTCTCTGGCCCCTTTCCCGCTTGTTCTCCCTCTCCCCCTCTCTCTAGCAGCTAAATGCAGCATGATTTAGCATCTCAYGGCCGGGGGTCAATGGTTGTGCATATGTAGAGAATTCTTGGAAAGCATAACATTTGGGTAGATATGGTGACTTGAGATTCACTATCAACAGTCTGTAAACTAAATGTTGCCTCAGACTGATTTAATATCCAGCATTCCTTAGATGACGTCACTCATCCAATGGAACGCGGCCTGTCATTCTTATCGAATGGTGATGAGCTGTCATGCATCTCGTGTGTATCGTCCATAATATCTCTTTCTCTTTTCATGTTCCTTCTCCCCAGGACCAATATGACATCATCGACAAGCACACGCAATCCGGGCTGGAACTGGTAGAGAAGTATGTCAAGTTTGTGAAGGAGAGGACGGAGATAGAGCAGAACTATGCCAAGCAGCTGAGGTAGGCCTCATTCTTCAACATTCCTCAGGCCTCATTCCTGCGTGTGTGCCCACAGCAGTTGATGTTTGTGCTCAAAAGCTYTTTTATGAAATGTATGTGGTGTCCTATGACTAGCTTGGGGCAGAATTGAACTTGTCTCCCCCTGTTGGCATTGCCTCAGCCCAGACAGTCCCAGAAACACTGCCCTCATTCTCAAGCTTGAGCCTGCATTACTGCCTCCCTTTTTCTCTCTTCCTAACTCTCACTCCGAGTGTGTCTGTCAGTATCTGCTGCTGTGCTCTGGTGGAGAGGAGAGGAAGTGGGTGCAYACTGGCACATGATGGACAGGATGTGGTCAGAGAGAGCTCTAATGGAAGAAGGAAGAATAGGAGAAGTGGATGTGTTTTAACATAGATGTTATTCTTGACTGTAGTTTTGTATTGGCTTTCCCTTAAAGGGGCAGTGCAGTCAGAAACATGATATCCTTTGTTTTATATATATATATATATCCACACTGAGTTTGGAATCATACAGTGAAATTGTGACAATTATGATAATGCCCTTTTAGTGTAAGAGCTGCCTAAATGTTTGGCTGGGTGGGTTCTTTAGACCTAGATGTTAATAGAAGACCAATAACAGCTAGCTTTCAGGTTTTAGCTTTCTTTTTGACCATTTTAATTAAAAACATTTACAGTAAGGTAATAATTGTTACCTAGAAATATTTGATATTGAGATAAAAATGGCAAAAGGAAAGATCAACTGTGCCATGGGACCGGGGCAGTCTTGCCTACAAGAAGCAAATATTTGTGTGTATTGTTTCTTAGAGGTGTGGATTGATTTTAAATTGAATCATTTCTATTAAAGGCGAACTGTAACCAACTTAGGTTTGAACTTGTTTATTGAGATTTGAATAGACACCCTAATTTGATGCATTGTGTTTTCCTATCATTTAGATAATTAGTTTGCACTGTGCTTTTGACATATTCTATCTTCCAGATACTTACCATATCTTCCCCCTCCTC
>NC_036860.1:74903479-74934076 GCF_002910315.2 Salvelinus sp. IW2-2015
AATTCAGTTCCACATACACCCTTCCCATTAGCTCATCCTCCTACTGCCGAAGACCACGTTCCCAGACAGACTCACCCTCAGAATCTAGCAGAATTCTGCTTGACTTGTTTTGTCTTCTACTTGTTGAACCATTTTAATTCACAAAACAATTACATAAGGAAGGTAACTAATATGTACCAGAATTATTTGATATCCGAATAAAACCGAGCAGAAATCGAAAGATAACTGTCCAGGAGTACCGGTGCAGTTCTTGCCGTACACAGAAGCAACATGCGCTGTTCTTTCATAATGTGGGATCCCTATTTTAAATTGAATACACCTTTCTATTAACATGCAAACTGTAACCCAATTTAGTTAGTAAGAACTTCTTCATTAATTTGATAACACCATAATTCCTATGCATGGTTTCCATCCACTTTAGGAGAATAATACCGAGTTTGCATCTTAAAGCTATTTACATATCCCCATACTCTCGCCCAGAGCAATTAACCACACTCGCACCCGTCCACCACTGCACCAGCAAATCTTAACAACAGAACAGAGAAACCTGACAGAGTCCTAAAAACACCGCTGTAACGCTAGCAACCTGGGAGGAGCAGATTCGCAAACACGACTGGAAAGCAAGCTAAACATCTTGTGGCTTTTGTGCTGAACTTACATTGCATAGAAGAATAACCTATGGCATGAAGGTAGAAGTGTAGTAATAATAATGATGCTGAGGCCCGATGGTGTGAGAATGAGGTGAACCGCAGCATGTACCGAGTCGAGAAGTTGATGTGTTGACGGCCCGGGCTGTGTGTAAGAGACGAGATGTGTGTGGTGTGCCATAAGAAGGTAAACAATTCACCGAGACCTCCCTGATTTTAGCCACTGCCCATGACCACGCGTCGTCCACTTCGCTTCTAACACACCTACTCTTCAGTTCCTATCAGACATAGAGGAACCGAGAAAACACCAAGCGTTGACAAGATAACTACCACCAACGATACAGTATACTAATTTACAGATATCGTCTTTTCCAAGAAGCTCGACACTCCTAGTCTCCTCTAAGCACGACAAGATGGAGACGCCTAAACAACCAGCAGCCATCAGAGCCAAATAGCGCAAAAAGTGACATGCTCCACATAGTCCCTTGAACGAGGACGAGAAATAAGGAACTAAATAACCTATCATTACCTCTAACACACTCATGTAAGCAACATGTATGTCATCCAATTCTCCTGTCAAACTCCTCAAAACTCACCCACCAATACCAGGACATCTCTACCCTCGTGCTTCTGCCCTGAGTTCTCCCCCCCCCCCCCGCTCCTCCAGCCGGCCCGGAGGTCCCGTGTAAGAACCTCCGCCTATCACCTCCCACGAAAGACTCCAACACGCCTCCAGATACACTCCACTCGCGACATAGCCGCGTAGAAAACAAATGAAGACGTACCTCACGACAGGACCAAGAGGAGCTGATTGCTACAGACCATCAGATGAAATAACATCATGCAGAGTCATGAACTCAACCAAGTACATGCAGGAGAACTCAAGATGACGCGTCAAAACGAGTAGGTGAGAGATCCACACGTAGAGGGAGCAGTGCAGAGTTCACAACATGTTATGCTGATGGAGCGAGTGAAGATGTGGGGAGCTAGGAAAAAGAGGAGAGATTGAAGGAGACAGAAGGACCAGCACGAATGTGTAGGGTCTCTGTTAATGGCACGAAGTTAGCCTTACTTGGTTCTGTAGGGGATGTCACTGTCGTGTTGTCATCCTCTGAAAGAGAGGAATGCCTTGCCCATCCCCCATGGAATATAAACACACACAAACACTATAAAGTCTCCCACTAGACATGACCCACAACAACGATACTGCTCTCTGTTACGCCATCGCTGTTTACTAGGTCCTGGATTCAGGTATTACCTAAAACATAGACCGTCCAGCAGACTAGCTACCACAGATCCCACGTCTAAGATATGGAGCCTCCTCCATTAATTCACAACTTTGTATCACAACAATGTACCTACTCCTCGTATTACACTCTTATACAAGTATGCACACCAGCTCTTCGGAGTTCCAAGAGTATCAAGCTCCCGAGCACACAGCTTTGGAGAGCACCTGATAACGCATTTGCCTCGCACCTTAATGTTAATGAATGTACATGTCAGCCGTACCGCCCCATATTTATGACTTCCCCTCTCCAAATTGGCGCGAAAACATCGACCTTCGTGTCCCGCAACATCCCTACCTCGTGCCTATATCTATGACTCTCTCTCACTTACAGTCAGCCTTATACTTTGCTTCTCAGGTCGAACTAACTTATTATCTTTCTCTCGCTCTAGTCCAAAGCCCTTTGATCCTCCACGCAGCCCCTCACATTGCGCTCCAATACGTTACTGGAATGCTCAACATCATATCTTGTCTGCTATGTTTCTTAGCTGTACATAGAGGTAACCACACAGTAGCCAGACTAGGTACATTACAGCAAAGGCCACATGTTGATCACTACGTGTGTACGTACAACTAGCAATGAGTAGCCCTTGCTCTTTGTCCTCGAGACTTCAGTTGAATGATCCGAGTATTGAATAGAATTAGTCCTATCTATCACGAAATATAAGAGTAAATGAGAGCTCTTTTTATAGCAGCGCAGTACCGTACACAACCTATCAAACACAACACAAGAGTATAGACTACCCAGTCGACTCCACCCACTTGAGCTACAGCGCTCTTACATCGCTGATCAGCTACACACTGACTATTGAGAACACCTACTGATTCCATGCCAGCATCAGTGAATAATTCTCAAGTGCTACCAGGTGACCATCACGGGAGCAATGCCTGGAGGTGCTGCCCTAGTTGCTGGTCGCGTGCTTACCCCGCCGTAGAAAAAAGAGGCGCGCCTGGACGTGAAAGAGTGCTAGTGGCCATTGGGCAATGTTCACTACCCTTGGGTGAAGCAGAGGTCTCGCTTCTTCTACACAATAGTAAGAGCTATTCTATTCCATTCAAAGAATGCCACAGAGCACAGTATTGTGTTAGCTAAGATCAACATGGATATGTTTCTGTCTCTGTGTTTTAGAGTAAGAAACGTTTTGAGAGGAGTGCGGGGAAGCGGACAAAGCTCCAATATGCCGAGAAAACTGACCAGGACATCAACGCCACGAAGGCCGACGTGGAAAAAGGTAGAGACACCAACACACAATAAAAAGAACACAGGTTTTCATTTCCGTTGCAGAACGTTTTCCTACAGTGTGCCCTACTGAACACAATCCAGCTGTCCTACTGTCCTGTTTCCCCTTTAAACAGTGGAATGTGAGCCACCAGACTGACCTGTGTGTGACCTGTGTGTTTGTTTTGTTACCTGTGTCCAGCCAACAGCAGCCAACATGAGGACACACATAGCGGAGGAGTGTAAGAACGACTACGCAGCCCACTGCAGAAATACAACCAGGAGCAGACGCGTTCTACTTCAGCGACGTGCCTCTCATCTTCAACTGCGGCAGAGCCTCTCACCCATCCATCCTGACCTAGCCTAGCTTCCCTTCCTTATGCTGGAACCATTGAAATGCTAACGTTTGGTTCAACAGACACAAAAACACAGCTGACCTTTTTGAGGTTTTACTCTGTAATCAGGCACCAAGACATGGCAGATCTGGTTGAGTGACATCCTGTATGTGCCTCCTCTCCCTATAGAAACTCCCAGGACATGGATGAGAGGCGGTGAGGAAGCTGGCGCAGGGCTACGTCTTGTTCTCAACACGGAAAGCCAGTAGTGCCCATTATCGGAAGTGTCTGGGACGTCACTAAAGCGGGCACTAATGTCAATGAGAGGAATTGATCGGCCCGTACTGTACTGCATGTATACAAAACAACCCAGACGAACGTACGTGGATACATTGGTCCAATGAAGTTCAAAAGAATGTGAGGAAATGGGTATGAAACACAAATGCTTTGAAACTTGTATTGTTGGTCTGTGTTTCACTGTTCATAATCTAACCTACTGTCCCCTCAAGGACTCCATAGCTCTTATAGAGCCAGTACAAGTCAGGCTTTTGAGCGTCTCCTGGCCGACCTGGACTTTTGAGGACTACCCAGTCAGGGCATCAAACCGTGCCTCCTCAGACAGCAGCCTGGCACCCTCGCGTACCCCCAAAGGCCCCCTGGAGCTGCTGGGCAAAAACAGGAGCAAACCATTCTGGCTGTTCCAGCAAGAAGAGTAAGTAGCTGCTAGTACCCACCATCCCTCAACCAAAAACAAAAAGAAAAATACACCACATTATTTATGCACACACACACCCCACACACACACACCACACACCACACCCACACACACACACACACACCACACACACACACAACCACACACACACACACACACACAACAACACACACACACACACACAAAAGCCCACAATAGCTCACCTGCATTCCTGTTCCTCTTTACAGCCTCGTTTAGGATTGTATTTCTTTGTTAGATTTCTGTCAATATTAGGAGAGGGGAAGATATGGTAAGTAGTCTGGAAGATAGAATATGTCAAAAGCACAGATGCAAACTTAATTATCCTAAATGATAGGAAAACACAATGCATCAAATTAGGGTGTCTATTCAAATTCAATAAAAGTCTACAACCTAATTGGTTACAGTTTGCCTTTAATAGAAATGATTCAATTAAAATCAATCCACACCTCTAAGAAACAATACACACAAATATTTGCTTCTTGTAGGCAAGACTGCCCCGGTCCACTGGCACAGTCTCCTAATATTGACAGAAATCTAACAAAGAAATACAATCCTAAACGAGGCTGTAAAGAGGAACAGGAATGCAGGTGAGCTATTGTGGGCTTTTGTGTGTGTGTGAATGAATGTGTGTGTGTGTGTGTGTGTGCATAAAATAAATGTGCTGTATTTGTACCTGCCCAGGCCAGCTGTGATCTTCAACATGACTTTCAGTTCCTGATCAGACATAGAGAAGGAAAACAAAGCTTGACTAAAATAATACACCAACAATACATTACGTAATTTCAATGATGTCTTTTCAAACTGCTTTCCTGTCTATAGTACTGTAGTTGGAGAGGCTATGCCAGCACCTGCAGAGCAATGCAAATGACTGCTACTATACCCCCTGAGAGGGAAACGGGAATAAGGAAGTAATGGACCTATCATTACCTGGCTAACACAGCTATTTAAGCAACAGTGTATGTAACTTCCTGTCAACGCCCAAATACATTACAGATCTCATCTCTTCTGTATCCTTTCCCTCCCTTCCTCTCTCTTCCCTCCCTCCTCCTTCACTCCTCCTCCTCTCCCATAGGTTCTCCAACCACCAGTCCTTCCTGGACATCCTGAATGAGATGAACGACTACGCAGGACAGAGGGAGCTGATTGCTGAGAACATGATGATGAACATCTGCATCGAACTCACCAAGTACCTGCAGGAGCTCAAGATGGAGCGTAAGACGGTGAGAGAGAGATCCACACTGAGAGGGGAGGATGGAAGAGTTCACAACTCACATTATTATAGTGAGGGCGAGTGAAGATGGGTGGGAGCTAGGGAAAAGGAGGGAGAGTATGAAGGAGACAGGAAGAACCAGCAGAGATGTGTAGGTTCCTCTGTTATGGCACGAAGGTAGCCTTACTTGGGTTGTCTCGTAGGGGATGGTCACTGTCGTGTTGTCATCCTCTGAAAGGAGAGGAATGCCTTGGCCCAACCCCAATGGAATATAGAACACACACAAACACTATAACGTCTCCCAGTAGACATGACCCACAGACAGACAGACTGCTGTTTGTTTACCATCTGGTTTGTTCAGTGGTTTTTGGTGGCCGTTGTTTATTCTGTCAATGGCCCTGTCTAAGTAGGGACCGTCATGTAATCATCTTGGTGTCTCATGTGTCCTCTCTCTGTTTGTCTTTTTGCAGCATCTGTCGGAGGCCAAGAAAGCCCAGCAGAGTTTGGAGAGCACCTATAAGCAGCTCGACAGTGTAAGTTTGRTTACATGTCAGGCCGTCTGCCAATAACTCCCCTCTTCCAAAGGGAAYATCGACTTTGTTGGTAGAATACTAATGTATACATCCTCTCTATACAGTAGGCCTATACTTTGCTTGTCAGTGAACAACTGTTTATTCTTTCTGTTCAGTCAAAGGGCAATGTTTTGTCCAGTCACTCTCCTCCATTGTCAAATGTTTCTGAATGCTCTCTCATATTGTCTGCTTTTTGTCTGCTGTAAGTGGGGTCATTGTTACATCAGTGAAAGGGACGTTTGTTCACTAGTTGTGAGTGCATGCATGTGTGTGTGGTGACTCAGGTGACCAGTATTTGTATTATCAGTAAAAAGAGATGAGGAGCTCCTTTTTTTAAAGCAGGGGTAGGGAACCAAAACGAGACCAGAAACTAGCASCACTCCAGGCATTGCTCGTCGCTGTATGGGTCAGCACCACTGACTTAAACCACTGATGTTCCAGCCKCATTCAGTAAAGTCAGGTGCTAGTGGCCATTGGGCAAGTGTTCACTACCCTTGGGTGAAGCAGAGGTCTCGCTTCTTCTACACAATAGTAGAGGCTATTCTATTCCATTCAAAGAATGCCCACAGAGCACAGTATTGTGTTAGCTAAGATCAACATGGATTTGGTTCTGTCTCTCTCTGTGTTTAGAGTAAGAAACGTTTTGAGAGGGAGTGGCGGGAAGCGGACAAAGCTGCTCAATATGCCGAGAAAACTGACCAGGACATCAACGCCACGAAGGCCGACGTGGAAAAGGTAGTAGGACACCAACACACAATAAAAAGAACACAGGTTTTCATTTTCCGTTGCAGAACGTTTTCCTACAGTGTGCCCTACTGAACACAATCCAGCTGTCCTACTTGTCCTGTTTCCCCTTTAAACAGTGGAATGTGAGCCACCAGACTGACCTGTGTGTGACCTGTGTGTTTGTTTTGTTACCTGTGTCCAGGCCAAACAGCAGGCCAACATTGCAGACCCAACATAGCGGAGGAGTGTAAGAACGACTACGCAGCCCAGCTGCAGAAATACAACCAGGAGCAGAGCCAGTTCTACTTCAGCGACGTGCCTCTCATCTTCAACGTGCGGCAGAGCCTCTCACCCATCCATCCTGACCTTAGCCTAGCTTCCCTTCCTTATGCTGGAACTATTTTAAATGCTAACATTTGGTTCAATAGACACTAAAAACAGAGCTGACTTTTTTATTTAACCATTATTTAACTAGGCAAGTCAGTTAAGAACAATTCTTATTTACAATGACGGCCTAACAAAATGCAAAAGACCTCCTGCGGGGACGGTGGCTGTGATTAAAACATATATATATAACAAACGAGAGACAACACAACACGACATAGGAGAGACCTAAGCGACAACATAGCAAGGCAGCAACAGATGGTAGCAACACATGACAACACAACATGGTAGCAGCACAAAACACGTACAAACATTATTGGGCACAGACAACAGCACAAAGGGCAAGAAGGTAGAGACAACAATACATCACGCAACGCAGCATCAACTGTCAGTAAGAGTGTCCATGATTGAGCTTTGAATGAAGAGATGAGATAAACTGTCCAGTTTGAGTGTTTGTTGCAGCTCTTTCCAGTCGCTAGTTGCAGCGAACTGAAAAGATGAACGACCCAGGGATGTGTGTGCTTTGGGGACCTTTAACAGAATGTGACTGGCAGAATGGGTGTTGTATGTGGAGGATGAGGGCTGCAGTAGATATCTCAGATAGTGGGGAGTGAGGCCAAAGAGGATTTTATAAATAAGCGTCACCAGTGGCTCTTGTGATGGGTATACAGAGATGACCAGTTGACAGGGAGTATAGAGTGCAGTGATGTGTCCTTATAAGGAGCATTGGTGGCAAATCTGATGGCCAAATGGTAAAGGCATCTAGCTGCTCGAGAGCACACTTACCTGCTGATCTATAAATGATGTCTCTGTAATCTAGCATGGGTAGGATGGTCATCTGAATCAGGGTTAGTTTGGCAGCTGCACTGAAAGAGATTACGATAGAGGAAACTAAGTCTAGATTTAACTTTAGCCTGCAGCTTTGATATGTGATGAGAGAAGAACAGTGTACTGTCTAGCCATACTCCCAAGTACTTGTATGAGGTGACTACCTCAAGCTTTAAACCGTCAGAGGTAGTAATCACACCGGTGGGGTGAGGGCATTCTTCTTATCAAAACACCATGACCTTTTTTTGGAGGTGTTCAGAACAAGGTGTTGGACACTAAGAAAGCTTTGTTGAGAGCATTTAACACAAAATCTGGGGAGGGGCCAGCTGAGTATGACTGTATAATCTTCATAGTAATGGATGAGAGCGCTCCTACTGCCTGAGCTATGTTGTTGATGTAAATTGAGAAGAGCGTGGGGCCTAGGATTGAGCCTTGGGGTACTCCCTTGGTGACAGGCAGTGCTGAGACAGCAGATGTTCTTACTTATACACTGCACTCTTTGAGAGGGGTAGTTAGCAAACCAGGCCAAAGACCCCTCAGACACCAATAATCCAATATTCCCACAAGAATGGAATAGTCTATCGTATCAAAAGCTTTGGCCAAGTCAATAAAAATAGCAGCACAACATTGCCTAGAATCAAAGGCAATGGTGACATAATTAGGACCTTTAAGGTTGCAGTGACACATCCATAACCTGAGTGGAAACCAGATTTCATACCAGAGAGAATACTATAGACATCAAGAAAGCCAGTCAGTTGATTATTGACAAGTATTTTCAACACTTTTGATAAACAGGGCAAAATAAAAATATGCCTGTAACAGTTAGGATCAGCTTGATCTCCCACTTTTAAATAAGGATGCAACGTGACTGCCTTCACAGCAATGGGAACCTCCCCAGAAGGAGAGAGGCTTGGCGACGATAGGGGCAGCAGCCTTAGAAGAAAGGGTCTAAATCGGCTGACCCAGATTTTTTTGGGGTCAAGTTTCAGGAGACACTTGAAGCTGCACTTGATGCAGGTTGTTATTCTATAATCAGCACCAAGACATGGCAGATCTGGTTGAGTGACGTCCTGTATGTGCCTCCTCTCCCTATAGAAACCCAGGACATGGATGAGAGGCGGGTGAGGAAGCTGGCGCAGGGCTACGTCTTGTTCTCAGACACGGAGAGCACGTGATGCCCATTATCGGGAAGTGTCTGGAGGGCGTCACTAAAGCGGGCACTAATGTCAATGAGAGGAATGTGAGTCGGCCGTACTGTACTGCATGTATACAAAAAACCCAGACGTAACGTACGTGGATACATGTGGTCCAATGAAGTTCAAAAGAATGTGAGGGAAATGGGTATGAAACACAAATGCTTTGAAACATTTTGGTATTGTTGGTCTGTGTTTCACTGTCATAATCTAACCTACTGTCCCTGCAGGACTCCATAGCTCTTATAGAGCAGTACAAGTCAGGCTTTGAGGCGTCCTGGCGACCTGGACTTTGAGGACTACAGTCAGGGCATCAACCGTGCCTCCTCAGACAGCAGCTGGGCACCCTCGGTACCCCCAAAGGCCCCTGGAGCTGCTGGCAAGAACAGGAGCAAACCTTCTGGCTGTTCAGCAAGAAGAGTAAGGTAGGCTGCTAGTACCACCAGTCCTCCTCAGACACAATGACTAGTTTACACCCCTGGTACATCCCACTCCCAGACTCAGTTCTGACGAGTAACTTTCTGAATTAGGAATAGACATTATTATCCTATTTTACAATTCATGCCCAAATCAGGTTATTTCCCTCTATGAATGACTAGTCCCCCGAGTTGATTGATGTTTGAAATGATCAGTGCTCCAAGGTGCAGGTAGATCAACCATGAGCAGTATGTGTCAGTGTTGAAGCAGAGGGGCTGAATCAGGGAGACAGCGTCTGGGGCCCCAGAGGGACGTCCATCTGTCACTATGGTCCTGAAGCTGTGGTCTCACACACAATCTTCCCTGTTCCCAGAGCTCTGCATGTACATACTGCATGGCCCCGCTCTCTAACACACACACACACCTTTCTAGAACTGGTATGTGCATGGCTGTGTCCCTGGCCTGTCTGTGAATAAGCCCCCTCTGACTTTCTGTAGCGTGTGACTGACTGTGGTTTCCAATAGGTCAACTCTACTGGCAGGCAGCGTTCTGCAGAGCTTGTGCTTTCATCAGCACAGACTGGCACAAACACATTGAATTCTCCGCCACAAACACACTGCTATTATACTGTATTATACTGGCCCAGACTATAACATTAGCAGTCAAACCACCACAATGACACCTTTGGGAAATGCCAACCATCAGGGATGATACTGGGACAGGGAGGGATGACTAGTTCCAGGTGACCTCATTTTTGCTGTGTTCTCGCTACATCGTCATTGGAGATCATGGATGACGTTGGACCACTAGAGGCCGTCTAGATCTAGAATATATCGGATGTCCCTTAAACAGGCCTCCTGAGCCAGTCTGAAATGACTGAAAATAAACTAGACAGGAATGTTGAGAGTACAGCAAACGAACACCTAGCTAGCCGACATCATGGCCAGCCTCTACCCACTYCTGCATCTCTCTCTCCTGTCTCCCCACCAGTCTCTTCCAGCACTTTCCTCCTGCTGCATGTCTGATTGCCTACCCTGCTGACTGCTGTCCAATCCTGTTCCTGTAATGCACCCTGCCTACCTCCCATCCTGTCTGTGTGGTACACCGCTCTGTGTCATGGCTCCTGCTCTCTCCAAAGTGGTGGATCAGTAATGATCAGAGTTAACTTTCATATTGGCCTGTGAGAAAGAGCTTTGGATGTKATTTGTAAAAAGTGTAAAAAGTCTACCCCCTCCCCATTGCACAACACTGAGTTGTGCAAAACTGAGTTGTGCAACACTCAGTCACAGCTCCTAGTTAAAGTGCTTTTTAGTCCAGGACTACTGTAGGTCTAGGCTGATCTGTGACTGAGAAACCAGCCTGTAGAGTTGACTATATTCTCCCTCACTGCTCCTCACTTGGTCATGTGGTTACACCATCATGCCAACGTTCAGTAGTTCCCACCAGGTTAGAGACCAGCCATGTTTCTTATTACCCGTATTACAAGCACGTATACCAGGCCCAGACCTGTAGGGTGTCCTTTGTACATAGTTCAGTCTACCTATGTATCTGTGTCCAGATTGAGGTTAACCAATGGAACCTCCCGTTGGTCCGCTCCAATCTGTCAACCTTGTTCCTCACGTAGGCTCACTCTACTCTACCCTTCATCGTGGCTTGTGTTTTGTTGGTGTTGGGGCTGTGGTGCTGTACTGGTGTTTCATTGCTGGTGTTGTGGCGCTATGTGACTGGGCTTCTGCAGGAGGAACTGCTGCAGTGTCGTCTTCTCTGTGTGGTGTGCTTAAGGTGTTGATGGTGTCTCTCTCTCTTTCCCTTGTCATCCGTTTTTGTTTTTGTCCTCCCCTCCCTCTCCCCCTCCCTGGGTGTCTGTGCTTCACCCCGCCCCAGCTCTCTCCCTCCTCCTCCTCACTCACCCCCTTGTCCACGCCGCCCGCCCCCTCGCCCGCTAACGGACCCCCCTCCCCCAAGTTCGGTCGGGACCCATTGTCGTACTGTTTGAAGGAGATCAATAAGACAGTKAAACCCAGAATATCCTCCTTCCGGACCCTCGGGCGAACGGTGAGTCATCAGGGTCAGGGGCCACAACGTCTCCTCACAAAGGCCTCCGCTAACCTGTTTGATGGATAAACCTGTTCTGTCTTATTGTAGCCTCAATTTGTCGGGGCATAGACCCTATAAGTTGTTTAAAGCGTTCCACAGGGATGCTGGCCCATGTTGACTCCAATGTTTCCCACGGTTGTYTTAAGATGGCTGGATGTCCCTTGGGTGGTGGACCATTCTTGATACACACAGGAAACTGTTYACTGTGAAAAACCCAGCAGTGTTGTAGTTCTTGACACAAACCAGTGGGCCTGGCACCTACTACCATACCCTGMTCAAAGGCACTTCAATATTTTGTCTTGCACATTCACTCTCTGAATGGCACACATACATAATCCATGTCTCAAGGCTTAAAAATCTTTCTTTAACCTTAGAGCAGGTTTCCTTCATGTTTTTTATACTCTGAATACATGCATTCAAAGTATTCAAACCCCTTGACTTTTTCCACATTTTGTTACGTTACAGCCTTATTCTAAAATTAATTACGTTGTTTTGTTTTTTTCCTCATCAATCTACACTCAAATATATTATTTACATAAGTATTCAGACCCTTTACTCAGAACTTTGTTGAAGCACCTTTGGCAGCGATTACAGCCTCGGGTCTTCTTTGGTATGGCGCTACAAGCTTGGCACACCTGTATTTAGGGAATTTCTCCCATTCTCTGAAGATTCTCTCAAGCTCTTTCAGGTTGGATGGGGAGCGTCTCTGCACCGTCCTCTGGCTGGGCCACTCAAGGACATTCAGAGACTTGTCCTGAAGCTACTCCTGCGTTGTCTTGGCTGTGTGCTTAGGGTCTTTGTCCTGTTGGAAGGTGAACCTTTGCCCCAGTCTGAGGTCTTGAGATGCTGCCACCACCATGATGCTGCCACCACCATGCTTCACCGTAGGGATGGTGCCAGATATCCTCTAGACATGACGCTTTGCATTCAGGCCAAAGAGTTTAAATCTTGTTTTCATCAAACCAGAGAATCTGGTTTCTCATGGTCTGAGATTCCTTTAGGTGCCTTTTGGCAAACTCGAAGTGGGCTGTCATGTGCCTTTTACTGAGGAGTGGCTTCCGTCTGGCCYCTCTACCATAAAGGCCTGATTGGTGGAGTGCTGCAAAGATGGTTCTCCTTCGAGAAGATTCTCCCATCTCCACAGAGGAACTCTAGAGCTCTGTCAGTGACAGTCTGGTTCTTGGTTTCTGACCATGGCCCTTCTCCCCCGATTACTCAGTTTGGCCGGGTGGCCAGCTCTAGGAAGAGTGTTGGTGGTTCTAAACTTATTCCATTTAAGAATGATGGAGGCCACTTTGCTCTTGGGGACCTTCAATGCTGCATGAATGTTTTGGTACCCTTCCCCAGATCTGTGCCTCGACACAATCCTGTCTCGGAGCTCTACAGACAATTCCTTCAACCTCATGGCTTGTTTTTGACTCTGACATGCACTGTCAACTGTGGGACCTTACAGAGACAGGTGTGTGCCTTTCCATATCATGTCCAATCAATTTAATTTACCACAGGTGGACTCCAATCAAGTTGTAGAAACATATCAAGGACGATCAATGGAAACAGGATGCACATGAGCTCATTTGAGTCTCATAGCAAAGGGTCTGAATACTTATGTGAACAGATTTAGACATTTGCAAAATGTCTAAATCTGTTTTTGCTTTGTCATTATGGAGTATTGTGTGTAGATTGATGAGAAATGTTTTATTTAATACATTTTAGAATAAGGCTGATAACATAACAAAATGTTGATGGGTCTGAAAACTTTCCGAATGCACTTTGTATATATATTTWAGGCACCTCGGGTGTTTGTGGTATATGGCCAATATACCACGGCTAAGGACTGTGCTTAWGCATGACACAACGCGGAGTGCCTGGATATAGCCCTTAGCCGTGGTATATTGGCCATATACCACAAACACCTGAGGTGCCTTATTGCTATTAAAAACTGGCTACCAATGTAATTAGAGCAGTAAAAATAAATGTTTTTTCATACCCGTGCTATACAGTCTGATATACCACGGCTTTCAGCCAATCAACCTTCAGGGCTCGAACCACCCAGTTTTCACACACACACACACACACACATTGTCTGTCTGTTTCTCTCTCCCTCAGAGGCTCACTCCAGAGAGGATCATAGTAATGGTAATACTACAGTGGTGTCTGTGTGGGGTGTTAAAGGTGTCTCAAATTCTCACATCGACGGGGAATCTCACGCATGACCACCTCTCCATCAGTACAATTGAACAAGCATCTTGACTCAAACGTCACACTAAAGTCTGCTTGTTTACCTTCTCAAATCAATGCTGGAATGTTCACGCTCTAGTTTAGCTGCTAGCACATGAACTGGAACACAGCCAGATTCAAATTCAACATTGGATGCAAAGGAGAGGGCTGATAACATGGCCTGTCTGTCTGTTTGGAGTTGAAGAGGTGGCCACCTGGTGGATTAGAGGTGTAACAACACTTAATAACTCAAGTCACTTCAGCAATGGGGCAAAATTATCTAATTTGTATAATTTGACCGATATATTGGCCTCAGTTTACCTCCATTGTTTTACTGGTCTGTCACTATGATAAACTCCTTCCTTTTAAACGTTCACCACAAAACCCAATAAGAGTTCCTAAAAACATGTTCTTATTTGGGTGGGTGTGCTGCCAATGGGATGGTACTGGGAATGATTACATGGGTGACAATGGTGGTGGTCTTGGGTTCAGCTCACTGTAAAAACAAAGCATATCTGTTTSTTCACTCTAAAGCAAAAACAATGTCATTACTAGAGGTTAAATATGTTTTCAACCGTTTCCCTTGAGCTGAACCATAACCACAGACCGGCGTTTCCTCTAGAGCTGGTTGTGGGTGGCGGGGTGTGTTCCTCTCCTACCACGTGCCATGGTGATGGAGAACGTGTGTGTGTGTGTGTGTGTGTGTGTGTGCGTGTGCGTGCGTGTGAGTGCTAAAGTGACTGTTCCTCCCTGTGCGTTTTCTCAGCCCACGGTGACCGAGGACTTTGGCCATCTCCCCCCCGAGCAGCGCAGGAAGAGGTTACAACAGAAACTAGATGACATTGGCAAGGAGTTGCAGAAAGAAGTGGACCAGAGGTGTGTGGGGGAGTTTGACTGACTGCTTTGACAACCATCTCTGTGACTACTGACTACTGCTCCCAACATAGTATTCCTGTGTGTGTGTGTTGTTTACCAATTACTGCCCTCCACAGGGGATGCATTTCCACAGAGAATCAATCCACCTCTCATCTCCTCTCTCTCTCTCTCTGTCTCTGTGTCTGTCTGTTGCTTTGTCTCTGTATGTGTCTCTCCAGTGAGGCCCTGGGGAAGATGAAAGATGTGTATGAGAAGAACCCCCAGATGGGAGACCCTGCRAGCCTGTCTCCCCAGATCAACCAGACAGCCCAGAACATGGAGAGACTGAGAGGAGAGCTCAACAAGTATGAGGTAATGGACTCCCCTCTACTGGCCACAGTCATGTACTGCATGCCATGTTCCCATATGCAAGCTAGAATACATTTTGTCACCTCTTCACATAGTTTTTTGTAAACACAGACCTCATGTTTTCCTTAATTTAATATACTAACACGTCTCTCTCTTTGACTTGGTCTCACTCACAATCTGTCACGAGCACAATCTATAGGAAACAATGGTACATTTCCTCCGTGCTTTGTTTCGTAGTCATGGTTGACAGAGGCAGGAAGGCGAGGGGATTCGATGCTCAGGAGAGGAACGTTACGAGAGGATGCGTTGAGCTACACGTCTCACTCCAACAACAACGGCAGCACTCACGAACCATACAGGTTAGAAACCAGACGCTGAGGCTTCACTCATGACTGTCAGTGAATGTACTGTAGTCGTACATCTATATTTATTATTAAGCATATGTGTGTTTCTCCCTCCAGCCCTGACAGAACCCACTCTGAAGAAGGCACCCCGGATCCCTCTCAGGCCATCTACGCCGAGTTTGACGACGACTTTGAGGAGGAGGAGGAGGAGCTTGTCGCTCCCATCGGCCAATGTACAGCCATGTACAACTTTCCAGGTAGTTGTGGATGGGTCACAATGACACCAATGTACTCAACACTAATATTGTATAACACACTTACTTGTACATGGCGATAGTGTAACATGCTGTCATGTCCCTGCTAGGTGCCAGTGAGGGGACCATCACCATGCAGGAGGGGGAGGTGTTGTCTGTAGTGGAGGAGGATAAAGGTGARGGCTGGACCAGGGTCCGCAGGGCCAACGGGAACGAGGGCTACATCCCAACATCCTACGTCAGCATCAGCCTCGGCAAGTGACCCGACACCCATCCCACCCACACGAGGCCTGAGGGAACGGCCAATCATCACTAATGATGATGATTCCAAAATACTGTGGCAGCTCTCTCATGGGACCAATCAGAAAGAGAGAAAAAAGCACTGTGGGTGGGACCACCTGGGTGTCCGTTAGGAGACTATTAGGGCCAATCGAGTCGCTTTGATTTCCTCACTGAGATGCGCACCCATGATTTCTTTCCCCTGCTGGCCAGAGAAGATGCAGTCAATTGTGCTTTTGGTTCCTTCTGGCTTGCACGTCTGTACCAGGTCACTACTTACCACAAGCCACACATTTTCATCGTAGTTCTTGATATTATCACAGTGCGTTTGTGGTTGTGGTTTAGTAATGGATATCATAGCAGGACTGATGATATAGATTAGAATGAGGCACCAACCAACATGTCCATATGCCCTCACCTCACTGAGGCTTCTCCTTTTCACAGTGAGAGGAGGATTAGAAGTGCTGTACTGGAGCGTTTGACATCAGGGTTGTGTTCAGTAAGGAAAAAACGTTTTGAAACTGAGTGAAACAGAGGTACTACCTGAACTTGTCTAATGAGAACACAGTGCTACAGTGTGCCCTACTGAACAGGAGCCAGGATTAAGAGGACGTTTCCCTGACACATTAATAAGCATAACCTGCTCTCTCTATCACTCCCATGCAGCCAGAATGTAAACTGATCACATTCTTGCTCTTCTTCATATTTGCACACAGCGTTTTGGACAAAGAACATTTGCTCAGATAAAGGAAGGGTCTCAACACAGATCTATGGGCACTACATTTCAGTAGGAAAGCCCCGTTGACACAGCCCCACTATTCAGATCAGATATACTCACCAGTTAGCGTGACTTTATTTTCTTGTGCTCTGAGGTATAAATATATTAGCCATCCACAAGGCCAAAGACTGCCAGTAAAGCCCCCTTAGAGAGACACGCACATACTGATGGCAATAAAGAAATGTTTCAGACAATCACAGCCGTATCTTCACTACAGCTCAGTTTCAAGCCATCGACAGAAATGGCCTATACGAGAGCTCTTTTATAGCTCTTGACTCTGAATGGTAAATAATGAGTTGTTTGTATTGAGAATATAATTTATTAAGTATGTGTAGGTTGCTACATTTAAAAGAGGTCAAGTTTAAGGCATGTTTTGGTTTATATCATAGGAGTTAACTCCCATTTGTACTTTTCCCTGCTAACACGGTGGACTGTCTGTATAAAGACTATCGTATTTATGTTATGAAATAATATATTTTAGCTATCACTACACCACTATTGTCTTATTATCTTTTTAACCTGATGAATAAAGATGTATCTTCGTGAGGTGAATGTGTCCATTTTGTCTGGAGTTTAATAGACGCTCCAGTTTTGAGCCACGCAGGAATATTCCTAATGTAAAAACTCACTCGTATGTCCAGGTGCCTTTCTGGTTAAAAGCATTGTGTATATACCTAACATCCAAATGTCTTCTGTTTTTAAGACTAATAAATGTAACACACATTTCAAAGTTCAAGTGGTGGTATCATTTATTCATGTTTTTTTTTATTGCGAATGTTTGTCTTGCATAGAGCCAACCGTTGTATTATTTATAAGCAAGCAAGTTGGTCCCCAAGAAATAAGATGCATTTGAATGAGATGAGAAAATGCCTAGAAATATCAGGTGCATGTACATACTCTTAAAGGGAAAGGCTGTTGGAGTATCCTTAGGGGTTCTTCAAATTGAAACTGGGGGAGAACCCCTATAAGTTCTTCGAAGGACCCCTTTTAATGGATCCTCAAATAACCTTTTGGGGTAAATTTGTGAACTACCCCCCCCCCCCCCCTCCCCTCCCCTGTTATTAATAATATGCATGACAATATTTTAGTTATCAGTGTTTATTATGATTTTAGTGGCAAAGCAGAATTAAAAAAAAAATGTAAATTAGGCAAACTCCCAGCAGAACCCCTAGTCCTCTGGCATGTTAATGTTATTACATTTTTTTTTTAACTAGGCAGGTCAGTTAAGAACAAATTCTTATTTCCAATGACAGCCTACCAGGGAACAGTGGGTTAACTGCCTTGTTCAGGGTCAGAACGACAGATTTTTACCTTGTCAGCTCGGGGATTCGATCTAGCAACCTTTCAGTTACTGGCCCAARGCTCTAACCACTAGGCTACCTGCCACCCCAAATGGCTAATATGTTGATGTATCCATAGCCAGAATGATTTTGCAGTGCATGGTGATTTAACAGGCTTCCTGTTATATTCATCAGAGGTGTAGGGAGGGTCTGTGAATCCCAAAAATAGTAATTATACAGATGATTAACAAAACATGCACATGACAGGTATTCATACCTTGGTTTTTCTGGTAAATGTGACTTTAAAAAACGTGTGTTAATGGTTTTCATACACATACCATATCCATAATGTAGAGGCCTATGGGGTATTCGTTAAAGAAGTAAGGGAGGAGGATGCTACATTTGATCTGCATACCAATACCAATTGACATAACTTTGTATGCCTCCTCGTCTGTATTCCTGCAGACACAAAAGTGAGCAGTTCAGTCATCTGCACCCAATACAGCTAGCCTTCAACATATTCTTATAGTCTACACATTCTTACCTCTTTGTCAATTGATAGCCATTGAATTGTCAATTTTCTGTTTTAGAAAGATTTGCACAAATATAAAAAGATCGATGGTATCATCATAAAACAATATCAATTTTGATCATACAGGGGACAAACCTTACCTTAAATTGAGTAGATCTTTACATTTTTCAGTTAAGTGACTGCCCTTGCWGTCTCAAATTAAAATCCAAATGTTTCTGTTGGGCAGTTAGGTTCCTGCAAGAARCCCKAACAACTAAGGAGGTTCCTCACAGAACCCCACCTCCTACAGGGTTCTTTGAAGAAACTTTTAGGGGCATTTTTCAGTGTGAAGAACCCCAAGGTTCTTCAAAGGACTTTGAGGATCTTAGAAGAACCCTTGTTGAACCCCTGTATAGCAGAGTCACAGCAGATGGCACTATTGCTGTAGTGTATAATTTCTTGTGATCTGATATCCAACAGCCTTGTCCTCTATCCTGCTCTCTCTGAGCAGGATATTCAAACAATTTATTAAGSCTTCCTAAACCTGTTTATTATTATGTACACCAATKATTTGCATGCATCATTAACACCTATTCACGTGAAAACATACCAACTACAGAGGTTATTTTCACGCATGTCCTACTAATCACAGTGCACTTGCGCTCATTCCGAACATTGGCCTCTGCTTGATCAAAACGAGGACTTTTTTTAGTGATCTAAAAGTCCTTCAACAACTGATTGATCTTTTGAAAAGTAATGATGCTCTGTATGGGGGCCCTCACAGAGGAAATTATACCTTTCCTTTCTAACACCTAATTGGCTTGCTGCTGCGCTCAAGGCCAAGTGACCACCGGGCAGCGTTGACCGGTCAGTTGATTGAGCTTGGTCATTTGTATGCACTAGTCTGACTCTCCGGAAACGATAAAGGTCAGATGGTCCATAAAACTGCCTGTCTTCGCATTGGGGTTGCCCGGGTAACAGGATCAGCCGCTCCTGTYAAGAAGCCATCCTCACCYCGACTGATAAACGGTCCGATGGTTCCTCTGTTGTCATAACTGATGCGTTAACGATGACTGTCCTCACTGTTGAGGTGGGAGGCTGAATCGCTCCACTAGGTTGGAAAGTTTGGGCTATGGTCAGAATTCTTTGGGATGGTGCAAGTTTATTTTCTTTGTTCAAACTAGGCACTGYAAYACTTAGACTGTGGCTTTAAGAAACCAAGCAGATAGTCTTTACGGTGTAGGCTTCCTCCAATCAGAAAGGAACGTCTGGTTGTTTGCCCTCTGAATGTCAAGGGATAGCCTAATATTTTAAAACTTCTTAAACGTCATTTAAAATATTTCCCTGCGTGCAGCAGCGGTTGTCAGAGATAAGGGTGCTGGACATGGGCAGAGTGCCAACCTGTTGTCTGTGTTGTCATGTAGCCTAAGCCTATTGCACCAACGCCTCTGGACAAACAGTCAACAAAATCCTATCGATCTTATTTCCCTGTACTGCTCTTTCTGTGAAAAGGTGCTAACGATACATCTACTCAGGACATTATTCATCAATCAATAAGGTGGGAGAGTAGGAAAAYCTCCTGTGCTTAAAACAAACTTAATGATCCCTTCTTCCCCTAAAAATAAGATGTTCAACGACTAAATGACAGGAATGGATGGTGGATTCCTCAACAGGCATGTGAGACTGATGGAACAAGAGATGTGGTGGCAAGGCAGAGGAAAAGTAAATAGGAGYGACACGACCAGAAATAGCTGGAGATCTACTAGGTAATGTATGATAGGCGATCTGCTTGCGTAAGGGATTTGTAGCGATGTGTGTGCATTTGATGTACTTGGGCTCAATGTCAACACTGATGTTCATGCTCTCAGATGTCCATGTGTGCATTCAG
Organism: Salvelinus sp. IW2-2015; assembly: GCF_002910315.2. Taxonomy (NCBI): domain Eukaryota; kingdom Metazoa; phylum Chordata; class Actinopteri; order Salmoniformes; family Salmonidae; genus Salvelinus; species Salvelinus sp. IW2-2015. The sequence goes on from NC_036860.1 coordinate 74,923,904, forward strand.
TGTAGATGTTTGCTCTCCTTGAGTTGGATGAGTTCTTCATGGGAATTCAATAGATTTAGTTTCATGTTAGGATGTAGATTGAATTGTCCGAGAAAATGAACAAAAACAGGCTTCACTTACGAGGAAACCCTAGGTACATGTGAAGTGTGTTGTGCTTGGTCACTATGTTTGTCACTCTCAGCCACCGGTCCAAGCTCCCGACCACCAGGCCACCAGCCCTCCAAGAGCTGCCCCTCAACCCCCCCAATACAATACTTCCATTCCAAGACCCCCCCGCCCCGTCCCCCAATGCACCAACAAAATGAACAAAAGAGAAAAAAGAGAAAGACAGAGGAAAACAGAAAACAACAACAACAACAAAAAACCAAAATGCATCCAAGACAACACAAATCATAACAGCAAGGCCAACTGAATATGTTTGAGTGCATGTATGGCACTATTTACATGTGTGTATGTGTGTGTGTCCGTTTATGTGCACGTGTGTGCACTTGAATGAGAGTGTGTGTGTATATGCATGTCTGCGAACACTTCCGTGGCATCAGCCTCAGGCAAACAGGCATTAGCTGTAACAGCACTACCCCTCAGTGTCATTCAAACATACTTTATTTTGTAAATATTTTTAGACTTTATTTTGTTGTTGACTTTTATCTTTGACCGTCATGCTATCCTCTGCCCAGCAACTCCATTCCCACTTGTCACCAATTCCACATCCCAACCCTCAGCTTCGCTCAGCCCATCCCACCTATCTCTGCTGGCCAACCTCGTTGGATTTCTACGCACTATATATATCTTTCAACTATGCTGTGATGTTTAACATACAATTTCAGTCTATCTAATCGAATAGAATCCGCAGATTGTGAGTTGAAGATAAATAGTTTTACTACGAGTATTAGTATATTCGTAATTGACTGACCAGGTCTCTTCAAATCTCCCAACAATGCTATTTCTAGGGTACATTTTAGATTAATGTTATGCTTTTTCAGCCATTCCTGAACCTGAGACCAGAAACAGGCTACCTGAGGGCAATACCAGAACAAATGGGATATTGATTCTGTATSCTCACAATAAAATCTGCAGAGCTGCGATGATTGTACGCCACCGATATTCAAAATTTTTTGAGTGACAAAAGTACAATAATTTTAGCTGAAAAGCACAAAGTCTTGAATCTTGCGTCGTTTTATATATCGACTCATACAACCTGTGCCATAGAATCAGTACATCAAAAATCTCTTCCCAACTATTTTGCAATCTATATGGCACAGCTCTCAACATCCTGGTCCTCAGATGAAACTGGTATACTTTCCTATTTCTGCTATTTTTATTCCTCTGCCAGCTTTGATCCTGTCACATCCTGACCATAGAGAGCTGTTTATTCTCCATGTTGGTTAGGTCAGGGTGTGACTAGGGTGGGTTATCTAGGTGAATATATATGTCTATGTTGGCCTGGTATGGTTCCCAATCAGAGGCAGCTGTTTATCGTTGTCTCTGATTGGGGATCATATTTAGGTAGCCATTTCCCCATTGTGCTTTGTGGGATCTTGTCTAGGTATAGTTGCCTGTGAGCACTACGCTGAGCCGTTCTTTTGTTTGCGTTTTTGTTCTTTAAGTTTCTCTTCCAAATAAAAGGATGGAAACATACCACGCTGCATCTTGGTCCACTCCTTATAACGATCGTGACAGATCCTTTATACTGGGCAGACAGAGCAGTTCCCTACCTCCTCCCACTGCCACCTGCCTCCTCCTTCTCATACAATTTTGATAACTTCATGAAAGACATAACTCTACCATTCCAATTTACAATATAATTTAAAAACAAAATACCCTTTTCCATAAATACAGATATTTTATCAACCAGCACATTTGAGTTCAGCCATAATATTTGTTCTATCTTTTCAGGGGGGTGAAATTGAAATTGTAGCCAGTCCTGCAATGCCTGTTTGAAAAAGAGAGATACTTTGGAAAATGAGACATGTCAATCTGCACAAAGGTAAAAAGGCCATTTTTAAACAACTGCTGAGGTTTTCTTAGTAACCTACTTGAGAACCAGTTTGGGTTCAAGTGAAACATTTGTAGAAGTGAAGCTTTTAGAGAGAGGTTTAGTGCTTTTATATTTAATAATCTCAGCCCACCCAGTTCATATTCATTATATAGATAGGGAGTGTTTGTGTCAGGGCAGATCACGGAGCATCACCCGAAGGAGCTTTTGAATTGATAGGTAAAGAGTACAACCTCAACTCCCAACTGAGATGTCTTGTGGTTTTGTCAGTAGCTGTTAAATATTGGAGTATCGATTAAACAACCGATAACTGATGATTATTGATCAGCTACTGTAGATGTAGAGCTACATGGGAACATATAACTACACTGTAGATATGAGTAACAAGCTGATGCTCTGTAACTATCTCCAGTAGAAATCTGTCTCCGTCAGCCACCATCAGCCTGTTTCTATCGCACTCGCTCTTTATTCCTGCATGTTCCAACAAAACAAGATATTATGTCTGTGTCGAGCACAGCACTGGTGATTAAAGATTCAACAGCCAGATTCACCATCAGTTCCATTTTCCTGGAGAAAGAGGCACCGGAGAAAATATAGAAAAGCTTCAGGTTTTTGGTARAGCTGTGTGTGGGGTTGGAACTTCAGTCAGTGGATTCTCAATCACAGAGACCATGACTGTTTTGCYCGATGGATTTCCAGAACACCGTACAATTCTGAGAATGCTATGCTGGAACTGTAAACAAACAAACATCAAACTTTACTCTGCTTATAATAGTTCACATCTTTATGCTGTGGGCCAGCCCTTTCCTCAAACGAATGCATATCCAATCTCTCGTTATGCAATAATTCTGAAAGCAGCTGCTAGGCCTCTGAAGGAAAACCGAGAACAGCAGAACTAAAAAGTGGGGGATGGAGGGAGAGAAGGTAAATTAGAGAGAACATTCAGTTAATCTTTCCCTCTTGCCTGCTCTGTGTTGTCTGCTCTGTGTTGTCTGCTCTGTGTTGTCTGCTCTGTGTTGTCTGCTCTGTGTTGTCTGCTCTGTGTTGTCTGCTCTGGTGTTGTCTGCTTTGTTGTCTGCCTGGTTGTCTGTCTGCCAGCCTGGTTGTCTGTCTGCCTGCTCTCTGGTTGTCTGTCTGCCTGCCTGGTTGTCTGCCTTTCCTGGTTGTCTGTCTGCCTGCTCTCTGGTTGTCTGTCTGCCTGCTCTCTGGTTGTCTGTCTGGTTGTCTGCCTGCCTGCTCTCTGGTTGTCTGTCTGGTTGTCTGCCTGCCTGCTCTCTGGTTGTCTGCCTGCCTGCTTTCTGGTTGTCTGCCTGCCTGCTCTCTGGTTGTCTGCCTGCCTACTCTCTGGTTGTCTGCCTGGTTGTCTGCCTTCCTGCTCTCTGGTTGTCTGCCTGCCTGCTCTGCCTGCCGAGGGGGATGAATGTGATTCTTTAAATAGCTCTGATTCATTAGAGGTTTTAATTGCAAGTGTGCCTGTAGCAGCAGCAGTACCAGAAGCAGCTGGACTCATACTCAATACAGTAAGTACTGTTTATATGTTCCCTCTCCCTCCACTACCGTTGATGTGCTGAAGTGGTGTAACCCACAATACACACCCCCACAGCAGCTTTGTTATTTTGCCCCCATTCCCCATATCTTGCTCTTTCTATCCTGTTGCGTCAGCGCCCTCCTTTTCTTTCTTATCATCACTGTAGTGTGCACTGTCTCAGGTCTCTCTCTTCCTTGCATCAGTCAGTTGGTTCCACCCGTTTTCACTCACTGCATTGATCACAGAATCCCATTTTGGACAGTTAGCGAGAAGATCTCCAACCGTGGTGGAGTTTGACAGTATAAATACTTGGTATTCATTTAGTCCAAAGCAAAAATGGAATAGTGTACAGAAATGCAAGTCCTCTTCAGATGCTGGTTTATCCCGTTTTTCATGGAGGTCTCCTCAGAAGCAGTGTTCTGTATGTACTGTATATGTTTATCACCTTAGTGGAAGCTGCCTGGCAGGTTSGTACTAGTAGTTGTGACATTACCTGGTCTTTCCCACCCTATCCTCTCTGTGCTGCTTGGGTATGCAGGGGAGCCCGTGGTGATTGATGAGTGGGCCGGGGAAGCGGAAATCTATCCCCTGGCTGCGGGGCGGGCCCTGTGATGGATGGCCCCTCAGAGCTGTGCTTTGGGTTGGACTGATGGGCCACGGGCCTGAGAGAGAGAGCCCACTGTTGCCTGCCTGCCTGGGAGAGGGGGAGGAGGGGGGGAGGAGGGGGAGGGAGGGACGTGGAGGAAAAGGCAACAAGCAGTCCATAATATCGACATTTCTCACCAAGCTGAGATTTCATCGGTGCTGTTATGAATGCAGCAGAGCAAACACCAGCTGTAGGGAGTCCTTACTAAGGATCTTTTATCACCATGAATGTACAAAAGTATGACGTTGGCTTAGAAAGGTATTCTATAGTGCTTATGAATACTTCATAATCCTTTTATACGTTATTGTTTGCAGGGATATCAGGCAGACCATGTTGACTTTTACTTAGCTTGGGTTAATAACGACTTGACTGAACAGCGGTTGTAGCACAGAAACAGGTCAGTTAGTTAGACACTAGTTCTGCCCAGTCAGCCACACTTTGAAAGGGCAGGTGAATGACTTTCTCACCACCAGTAGATCCATTATGTGCTTCAAATCTAAGATAAAACTTCAGCACTGTGTCCTTTTGTATATGCTGTATGGCTGACAGGGATTGTTTGTAAGTGTGGTTCTACAACCAGGGAGGAGCATGTTCAATGATGTCAGATAGATTGGCTGTCAGAGAAATGTGTCCTCTTTCTTGACTGTTTGCATTCTCCCTGCAGTATACACATATCTGGGGGGGGGGGGGGGGATTTATGAGCTTTTCTCAGGGAATGCGTGACACTTGAATGTCAACATCAGCCGGAACAATTGCTTTGTGTGGGAGAGCAGATCCACACTGCACACACACATACATAATCTGTTGGTAGAAACCACCTCTGATTCCTCCTCTCTGAAGCCCGGGCTGATCGTATCACTGTAGCGAATAAGCTGAAAATCAATCACGAGGATGCACAGAGTTGTGTAGAACCTGACAGAAAATAATAATCTGTGTTTTATTATCTCAAGAGATGGAGGGGGAAACACTCCTAGGCTCTGAGACGAGTTTGGTGGGAGGTTACTGTATTAGTCCTGACAGTTCGACTCTGTGTACATAAACACTAGCTCTTGTTGGAGTCGTACTGCCTGTTAGTGCTGACTTTCACCTTTGATAAACACCATTAGATGCTTCCACAGTGACCTGCAGCACTATTTATGAAGTCCCAAGGATCTCCTGACAAATTCCTCAACGCAGCAAAGAATATGCTAACGAATGTGATGGAGGGAACTCTGCGACATTACATCCTGCTATTCAAATAGATTCATAAATACGGGCTTAGTACCGTGGTTAACCACGGCCACTTTGCTTGTTCCTTTTACAGTTACAAGAATCAGCTCTTTATGAAGAGGCTCTTGTATTTTCTATTCAAATACAAAACACCCACATCTCACATGCACACACACACACATTGCTTCTCATCCGCAATATGCCAGTGGTTGCAGTCAATTTTGACTCGCCTGCCATCCAATATTGTGTGCTGCGGTGGGCCAAAGTTGTGATACATTTGCATGGATTAAATGTCAGCACCTGGTAGGGAGACGCAGCAGCCACCTTCATCCTGGCTTGGTCTGTTTCTTTTCACCAGCTCTATCCTCAGTCATGGACAAGCAGAAAGGCAATGAAGGGGCCATTGACCCAGGAGGGAGGAAGAGCGAGGGAGAGGGAGCGGGAGCGGATTTTAAGTGACAGGGGCCAGGAGGACCACTGCTTTCAGACAGAAAGCAGAGAAAGACAGAAAGATCAATCATCAGAAAGTGACTTCATTCTTGGCTGCAGAAGTCCCAGAGAGCAGAGCAAACCTTATCTGTGGTCACTGCTCTTCACGCTTCAGCACAAAACTCTCRCTGACGGTTTTTGCCAAGATTTGACCCATCACAGAGGTGCATCTGGCTGACCACTCTAAGCTCGACCCAACATGTGTTTCAGCTTCTCCAGAACGGTGCTACAGTTTATTAGCAGCATTGCTTGTTTATCTTAACAAGCTTGATGTGTTTGGACTTGCCGTCCCCAGGCACACGGACAAGAAGRTACAGAGAAGACGCAAACAGAATCCACATCAGGATTTCGGCCAACATGCTCTTACTCAMTAGTCCAACTCTCTGGCTCCATGCTGCTGCTGGAGAGGCCCGTGTCTCCACCACTGTTGGCTTAACCYCCTTTTTTATCTCACTAAATATCTTTCTCWAACRTTTGCCCATCTTCTCCATCTCGTTTAACACCTCCCTCTATTCTCCCTCACACTGGGAAGAGCTGCAGTGCAACATAGCGGTGTTTAAGAAAGATACACTACATGACCAAAAGTATGTGGACACCTGCTTGTCAAACATCTCATTCCAAAATCATGGGCATTAATATGGAGTTGGTCCCCCCTTTGCTGCTATAACAGCCTCCACTCTTCTGGGAAGGCTTTCCACCAGAAGTTGGAACATTGCTGCGGGGACTTGCTTCCATTCAGCAACAAGAGCATTAGTGAGGTCGGGCACTGATGTTTGGTGATTAGGCCTGGCTTGCAGTCGGCGTTCCAATTCATCCCAAAGGCATTCGGTGGGGTTGAGGTCAGGGCTCTGTGCAGGCCAGTCAAGTTCTTCCACACAGGAAAGGGCCTTCCCCAAACATTTGCCACGCAGTTGGAAGTACAGAATGGTCTAGAATGTCATCGCATGCTGTAGTGTTACTATTTCCCTTCACTTGAACTAAAGGACCTAGCCTGAACCATGAAAAACATCCCCACACCATTATTCCTCCTCCACCAAACTTTACAGTTGGCACTATGCATTGAGGCTGGTAGCATTCTCCTGGCATCCATCAAACCCAGATTCGTCCGTCTGACTGTCAGATGATGAAACGTGATTCATCACTCCAGAGAACGCATTTCCACTGCTCCAGAGTCCAATGGCAGCGAGCATTACACCACCCCAGACGATGCTTGGCTTTGCACATGGTGATTTTAGGCTTGTGTGCAGCTGCTCGGCCATGGAAACACATTTCATGAAGATCCCGACAAATAGTTATTGTGCTGARGTTGCTTCTAGAGGCAGTTTGGAACTCGGTAGTGACTGTTGCAACCGAGGAGCTACACGCTTCAGCACTCGGCGATCCCATTCTGTGAGCTTGTGTTGTCTACCATTTTGCGGCTGAGCCGTTGTTTCTCCTCTACCTTTTCCACTTCACAGTAACAGCACTTACAGTTGACCGGGGCAGCTCTAGCAGGGCAGACATTTGACGAACTGACTTGTTGGAAGTCACTGAGCTTATCAGTATGGGCCATTCTACTGCCAATGTTTTGTCTATGGAGATTGCATGGCTGTGTGCTAGATTTTATACACTGGCTGAAGTAGCCGAATCCACTAATTTTGAAGGGGTGTCCACATTCTTTTTCAATATCAAAATCAAATCAAATGTATTTATATAGCCGCTTCTTACATCAGCTGATATCTCAAAGTGCTGTACGAAACCCAGCCTAAACCCCAACAGCTAAGCAATGCAGGTGTAGAAGCACGGTGGTTAGGAAAACTCCCTAGAAAGGCCAAAACTGGAAGAAAACCTAGAGAGGAACCAGGCTATGAGAGGTGGCCGTCCTCTTCTGGCTGTGCCGGGTGGAGATTATAAAAGAACATGGCCAAGATGTTCAGATGTTCATAAATGACCAGCATGGTCAAATAATAATAATCACAGTAGTTGTCGAGGGTGCAAGCAAGTCAGCACCTCAGGAGTAAAATGTCAGTTGGCTTTTTCATAGCCGATCATTAAGAGTATCTCTACGCTCCTGCTGTCTCTAGAGAGTTTGAAACAGCAGGTCTGGGACAGGTAGCACGTCCGGTGAACAAGTCAGGGTTCCAATAGCCGCAGGCAGAAAGTTGAAACTGGAGCAGCAGCAGGCCAGTGGACTGGGGACGCAAGGAGTCATCATGCAAGGTAGTCCTGAGGCATGGTTCTAGGGCTCAGGTCCTCCGAGAGAGAAAGAAAGAGAGAAAGAGAGAATTAGAGAGAGATACTTAAATTCACACAGGACACCGGATAAGACAGAAGAATACTCCAGATATAACAAACTGACCCTAACCCCGACACATAAACTAATGCAGCATAAATACTGGAGGCTGAGACAGGAGGGGTCAGGAGACACTGTGGCCCCATCCGATGATACCCCCGGACAGGGCCAAACAGGAAGGATATAAACCCCACCAACTTTGCCAAAGCACTGCCCCACACCACTAGAGGGATATCTTCAACCACCAACTTACCATCCTGAGACAAGGCGAGTATAGGCCAAAGGATCTCCGCCACGGCACAACCCAAGGGGGGGCGCCCAACCAGACAGGAGATCACGTCAGTGACTCAACCCACTCAGTGAAGCACCCTCCTAGGGACGGCATGAACAGAGCAACAAAAGCCAGTGACTCAGCCCTGTAAATAGGGTTAGAGGCAGAGAATCCCAGTGGAGAGAGGGGAACCGGTCAGGCAGAGACAGCAAGGGCGGTTCGTTGCTCCAGAGCCTTTCCGTTCACTCTTCAACTCCTGGGCCAGACTATACTCAATCATATGACCCACTGAAGAGATGAGCCTTCAGTAAAGACTTAAAGGTTGAGACCGAGTCTGCGTTCTCTCACATGGGTATGCAGCCAATTCCTAAAAATGAGATCTATTAGGAGAAAGTCCTGCCTCCAGCTGTTGCTTAGAAATTCTAGGGACAATTAGGAGGCCTGCGTCTTGTGACCGTAGCGTACGTGTAGGTTATGTAACGGCAAGGATCAAATGGAAGATGGTAGAGCAAGCCCATGTAATGCTTTGTAGGTTAGCAGTAAAACCTTGAAATCAGCCCTTGCCTTAACAGGAAGCCAGTGTAATATATAGTGTAATATATAGTGTAAATTGAGGAGCTGACGTTTTTTTGAGTAGGTAAATGTGTTATTTTCTGACACCAAGTTCAATTGAACGAGAAAGCAGAGAGTGAGATTTGGGGGAGAGATGAGAGATGGGGTGACAGTGAAAAAGAGAACGATAGATCAAGAGGGCCACAGAGAATGTGTGTGTTTGGATAGGATATAGGGGAGAGTACTGTCTCTGATCATTTGCCCCCAGGCAGGATGATTTCCCTCGTGAAAGGCCATCAAAGAAAACTCTATGAAGATGAAATCACATCAGAAATTCACTTTTGGAGGACCTGAATCGGTGTGTTTTTCTAACCCCAGGCAGGGTAGCGTAGAGCCTGCCGCCCGCGTCTCTGCAGGATCAGGCTATACGGTCTGTTTTCCCATGCGGCTCTATCTCATCAAATCTCACGTTTGACATCTCTGCTCTTTTCCTGGTGCATAATTGCGATTATATGCTGTGTAGAATGTAGATGTCATGTGATTTACCAGTTGGCCTCTTGTTAGAGGAGCTACGTACCTGGTTTAAGCTCTTGGTTGTTTCAGTGTTTAAACCTGACCTCTGTACCGWGACAATTTAACACGGAGCTGCTGAAATTACTAATTGGCCACACACTTAGGAGTGTATACACAGGCAGCCCAATGCTAATCTGTTTTTCACTAATTGGTATTTTGACCAATCCCATCAGATCTTTTCACATCAGATCTTTGTCAGAACTGATCTGATTGGTCAAAAGACCAATTAGAGAAAAAAGTATCAAAATTGGGCTGCCTGTGTAAACGCATCCATTGGCTACTCTACGCTCTCTCCTCTAGTAACCTCTGTTCCAATGACACACGTACATGCATGCACGCAAACCACCCAGGGGCTAGAGGAACCATTACTGTTCTGTTGAAGAAAACATGTGAACCAGCTTAGCAAAAATMAGTGCACAGACTGCCATCCATCATTTGAAGTCCCCAAGCAGCCTGTCATACATACATGGTATAATTTTATTATCACTGGTGCGGGAATTTTTTTTCTCCATCAAAGGTGGCAGAAGCGGTGACATAAAATATCTTCTGCAGATGTAGATGATGTTGTCTAGCTGCCGGTTGTTCCCTGAGATGGAACGAGAGGGCAGAGATTTCTACTGCTAGCTAGTTTGATGAG
>NC_036860.1:74938681-74954173 GCF_002910315.2 Salvelinus sp. IW2-2015
TGTTTATGGGGCGTAGCTGCCAGAGAAAAGGGAACGTGTCTGAGTCTTGCTGTTGTATATTAGCTCTACTGTGTTTATTTGTCTGGGGCTCTTGATGAAAAGCCATGTCGCTCTCCATTCTCACTGTGTTCAATTTTCAGTTATTACGCAGAAATTAAATATGGCTGTCACTTTACCTTGCCAATGAGCTCCATCATGGCAAGGTAAAGGAGAGGGTGGGGAGGGAGAAGAGATATGCAGACCCACGTGACCACACACTTTGCTTCTGTCTCCTGCTGTGAATGATTCTCCCCTATACATCCCCTTGTTCCCTCAGTTCCTCTGTCTCCAAACTCTTCTAGTCATTATTTTCATTTTCCCCATCATCTAATAAAGTAAATCAACCCAGGCCTTCACCAAGACGGAAAAGCAACAACAACACACTGGTTAAAATACCCCAAAGCCTTCCTGCCGAAAGAGGAATAGTTTGAGACTCATCAAAGATTTACTGGCTGTGACTTTTTATAGTTATTTCTGCCCGCCTCTGTTTTGCATATGAGTTTGTTTTCCTCCCCTGCTCCCATGCTGATAGATCCCCTCRCAGCCAAGTCTGGTTTCCACAGTGGTGTGGCTGCTATTGCCTCTMCTCAGAATATGCACAGCATAATGCTCAGTTGTGTATGAGGGGTGGTGAGTCCCCTAAGCCTCGGGGCTAGGACTGCAGTCTGACAGAAAGGGCTATCTGAAATGACATTATTGTTTCATTATTAAGCACATCTGGAAACAGTTCTACATTAATTAAGCAAATACCTGCTGCAGTAAACCTGATGACTACATTAATTACCAAATACCAAAATCCAAAATGAAAGTTTAATATTTCCTCATCATGCTTTGAACTTTTCAGCAATAGCTACTATTAATAATTGGAATGTTTCATCAGAGTTCTTTAAAACATGAATGATTCATCTCATATTCAGCATTCCATCACTTCTGATCAAATTTCCTATAATTTATGTCCAGTCCTCCACCTACATGCTTCCATGAGCACGGCGCGGCGACGACACACAATGCATCCCACACACGACACACACAGCCACACAACAACGTCACACACCAGGGGCCACCACACACAACACACACACAACACACACTAACACACACACACCCACACACACACACACAACACCACACAAATGTTATTTCTGCGTTGAGAGCGTCAGGAATTATTCAGCAGTTCATGAAGTGGCCGTCCTTCTCATCTTACGCTAGTTGTCTCACTACCTGAACCTGTGTGAATACATGTTCGAGCTTACAACATTTATTCTCATAGTGAAAGTACAATTATATTAAAGCAGTATTCTATTTGAAGGGCAGCTTACAGCCTAAGACTGTAAGGCATTCAGCCACGTGTTGTCCTGATGAAAGTGCTGAGCTTAACTGGCTTCTGTCTCCATTCCCTGCGTGTTTCCTAAGTGGTCGCGGTACTTTGAGTCATGGAATGCATGGAGAACTGTGCCTACGCCACTGCTAACAACATACTCCAATTCTCCCCTACCGCTCCTCAGCTTTCTCGCTGTTGAACATACAAGCAACGTCTGTTCGACTTGTGAGCTACTACCTAAGAGCGCACGGGTTTCAGAAGAAGCAACTGATACATGAGCAGCAGCTGAAGACAATAATGAGCGAAAGTAGACATGAGAAGTGCAGGACTCTTGGTGCTGACTGGAGAATCCTCAAACAGAACCACCCTTCCCCGTACCAATGCGCTCCGGTTGTTCAGTGTTGCTGATGAGAACTCTGAGGGGTGATCATCAGAGATCAGAGATGAACACCATCAACCTTTTGGGACACTGCTTGAATTTGAATGATATGCTGAAAGTCAAATGAACAAGTCCCCCAATGATAATAAACTTCAGTAAGAGTATGAACCTTTCATTTGAGTATGATGTCTCAAAGTCTCATAAATACAACATAAAAAAGCACGTGAATTTAATCAGGCACGGCCTCTCTAATTTAAAAAAAGATGTAATTGAACAATCCGAACATATCGCAGTGGCATGTCAGGATTAGTATTCGCTCTGAAGCTGCAGCCGTTGATGCTATCTGGGGTATTAATTAGCCCGTACACCTTGATAATGTTCACATCCCCTCAGCTTTGGGGACACTGCTGTGTGCAACTGTGGAAGGTGATTGGGTTCAGCCTGTGTGCGTGTCGTGGTGGTGGTGTGTGTTGTGTGTGTGTGTGTGGTGTGTGGTGTGTGTGTGGTGTGTGTGTGTGTGTGTCGTGTGTGTGGTGTGTGTGTGGGTGTGTGTGTGTGTGTTGTCGTTGACTTGGGCTTGCGCCTCTGGTGGATGTGAATTTATAACTCTCCTCTTCAAACCTTAGTCTAGTGTTGGAACGTCACTACAAATCCTCTTTTCTGCAGACAAAGCACAATGCCATGGAGGGAGAAATTAGTTTTAGGTTAAGGGTTTGTCCCATTCAACAGATTACATTACTCTCCATCTTAAATGACTTTAGCCGACGCTCTTATCTGGGCTTACTCACAGCGTTCACACACTAGCAGTTTCTGAATTTCAGGCATGGAGTTATCATTGTGAATGAATACAGAACTAGTATTTTGTTTGTGTCAAAGTGGGACCAATCTGCATACCCAATTCGGCCACTTTATATCCATACAACCTCTATCTCTCTTTATTCCTTTCGGTTATGTGGGAACAAACCTACTAACTTGTCAGTACATCTCAGCACAGGAGCCTCTCCATTGAAATCAGCACTCCCCTTTGTAAAACTAAACATTCAAATCAATTATTCCTCCTTTGCTGCCAATTCTGCTTCACTTTTAGCTGAAGTGCTTCCCCACTGTTGAAAAGGCTCCAAAATATATCCAATTTGCATGTTTATCTCAAACAGACATTTTGGTCTTTTCACCCGACACAAACCCTTTCTCCAAGGTCATCAGTCACTCCTACACTTTAAGTCTCCTCCCTGTCCTTCTCCTGCTAGTAGGGCTCTCGATACTGGAGTCCCCATTTTCACAATAAATGGCTTCTGTCGCCTTTCCCCAGCGCTGGCCCTCTACATTATTACAGTTGTTATACCTTGCGAGTTGGGCGCTTTGGATGGAGACCTATTTACTGCAGAGAGGAATATGTGATAGATAACACAAGGGCACAAACACAAAGAAAACGCAGAACTGCCAACCTGTCAAGGACTTCATTTGGACTGTAAATGCCGGTTGTCACGGCACTACTTCCTGCATCACAACCGACCACGTTTTGCTTTGGGTTTGTACACATTCAAAAGAATCCTTGAAGTAACAAATGGCTGTGAGAAGTCCAAGCAGAAATTCAATCACCAAAGGGGTGGAGGGGCGCCAGGCATTTCTAGGGTGTAATTGGGCTCCTGTTCTTTACATGAGTCAGCAATTTACTGTGTACTCAAAGTTAACGATTTACTGCAATCCCTTGCTATCCCTCTCTCTCTCTCTCTCTCTCTCTCTCTCTCTCTCTCTCTCTCTTTACAGACCTGACTAGGCTGATTATGTCTCACATGTTACTTTCGGTTCCATATGCTATGGGTATTAGGGTGTGTCCAATATGATTTTGTTTGTGTTTGTGCATGTGTAAAGGACGTCACACTGCTGCTTAGCGACTACCACTTCCCCTGATTCAGCTCAATACCGAGACTCCAACTATCACATTTGTAGAATCTGAAGGTGATATTATTCAAACACTGCCGTGGAGGTGTAGCTGGTGAAGGTGGGTGGCTGAGGTATCCCGGTGCTGTGCTGAGGTGTCCCGGTGTGTGGCTGCAGGTGTCCCGGTGCTGTGGCTGAGGTGTCCCGGTGCTGTGGCTGAGGTGTCCCGGTGCTGTGGCTGAGGTGTCCCGGTGCGTGGCTAGGTGTCCCGGTGCTGTGGCTGAGTGAGAGATTGAGGTCGTTCTGCTCCTGATCTTCATTATTTGTTGGGAGACAGAAGGAAGGAGGCTGTCAAAGCCTGTCACATCAAACACACATACACACATACACACACCACACGCCAAACACACACACAAACACACCACACAAACACACACACCAGTTGTTATCATCTATGCATAGTCACTTTAATAACTCTACCTTATGTACATGTTACCTCAATAACCGTCATCTAACCTGTGCCCCCGCACATTGACTTGTACTGGTACCCCCTGTATTTAGTCCGCTATTGTTATTTTTTAGCTGCTGCTCTTTAATTACTTGTTCCTTTATTCTTATTCTATTCGTATTCTTTAAAACTGCATTGTTGGTTAGGGGCTCGTAATGTAAGCATGTCACTGTAAGGTCTAACACCTGTTTCGGCGCATGTGGATGATAACTTGATTTGATTTGATTTGAACACACACACACAAACACACACACACACACCACACACCACACAAACACACCGAAACCATCTAATCATCCTCTCCCCCACACGTCGAACACTGAAAGGAATACATTATTGGACAGATTCCAATGAAACAGTTTAATAATATAAGACCCTTTTAATCCTGTTATCTGACACACCCAGGGTGAAAAACAACAAAGAATGTTTCAATCATATGTAGCTATTTGAATTCTCTACATAAACATTTTTTCCTCTCCACTGCCACTGGCTGCCATCTCCATGTCATGACTTTGTCAGTCTTGTAATGAGATAAAGTAACGTGAAGAGGAGGCCGATAGAACAAGTCCCAATAAGGAAGTATTTTTCATCATCTCCTGACCAACGAGTCTGCTGTGTGTAAAGTGCGCTAAAAGGTTAGCCAGTCTGGTCACAGCACAGGGTTGTTCTGGGCTAAAGGGGAGAATAAATGAAGTGTCAAACTCAGTTCTTTCCCCTGAGCAAGCTGTGATTTAAACATTACATCTGCTTACTGTAGTCATTTACATAGAGTCAAGCACTGAGCAGTCTGAGACCTGTTGGACCTGCTGTACAGCAACCCCGAAGAGCTGGTTTACTAGTCAGATACACACTCACTGGGAGGAACAAACTACTACTGTAGTATCATCAGAACTATGGCAACATGGATACACAGTGATTATTTATTTTAGTTAATATATACATCCAGCCACGCACACACAAATGCCCTGAGCGGCGCCGGTCCAGTAAAGCAGAATGGATGACAGGCATGCCAGATTCAGAGTGCCTCCCGGGACGCAGGAAGTTAATTAACCTCCCAGCAGGCCTGTTCCCTCCACGCACATCAGCCGCCACACACACCATATATAAATATATCTAAAACACGGGCGTACGGGCTGCCGCTCTTAAAAGCACCTTCATGGAGAATAAATGACACGCATGGGCTTCTGTATGTCAAACATAGAGCTCACTGTCCCGTTGGGGACAATATAGAAACAACATGCAGGTGACAGCACAAGGCCCTATCATGGTTTCATTTCCTTAGTGTTAGCTTGATTATGAGGAACTGGTACACACACAATAGTAGTCCACATTCCATTACTGTCCACCAGCAACGGTCAACACCAAATGAAGATGGGAATGTTAGGAAATATTGTTGGCCTATATCTGTTCCCCTCCCCTCACTTAGGAAGTGCAGCAAGTGTATCTGGCCTGAGACATTATGGAGAAAACTACAGCCTTATCCCAGCTACAGTAAACAGAGCATATTGCTCTCTACTTCCACACACAATGTTACAATCATAGTAGCACCAGTTATTGATGATAGCCATTGTATTTGTGCTCCTGTGAGCAGCTTTCCCAAAGCCACCAGCTAGCAGCACATGCCTCTCGCATGCAGGCAGGTGATTCTAATTGAATCTGCTTATAAATTATAGATAAGGCTTCTATATTCCGGCGTTGTTCCATTCTTTATAGGACCACAATTGAATGATGGAAATGGGACATTTCATCAAGAGTTTGAGTTAGGGCGCTTCGCCACAGGCACGAGGAGATAAGGGATACCACAGAGCTACCAGAGAATACATCCCTCCAGACCTGGTGTGGTGGATAGAATATTGAGCGAAAAGGGATATCAAACAGGGCCACCAGAGAATACATCTCTCCAGACCTGGTGTTGGTGATAGAGATATTGAGGCGAATAGTATCCAAGACTACCTGATCACTCCTTAGAGGTGATGAACCTTATTGTTCAGTTTGAAACAACCATTTTCACATAAGTACCGGACGTTGGGCTGGCTCACTGCAACTGATGTGATTTGTAATGCAGCAGTGGGATGGAGAAAAGGGAATAGGGAAATATATATGCAAATGCCAAAGGGAGTCTTTAGAGTTGAATGGGGTAGGTGCTTGGCCAATAGGACGCAAAGCAAGAGCTAACGTCAATTTTCCATCTCACCTCTCTTCTCATCTAAAGTTTGTGTTTCTAATCTCTTTAAATAATTTGGCAACAGCACGCTGTTTGTTGTGAAGTACCAATGCACCTATTGATGAAAATTGGGGCGGACACGAGGGAGAGCAGGAAGGCAATACGAGAGCTGTAGCGAGAGGAGAGAGAGAAGAGAGAGAAGAGAGAGAGAGAAGAGAGAGAGAGAGAGAGAGAGAGAGAGAGAGAGAGAGAGAGAGAGAGAGAGAGAGAGAGAGAGAGAGAGAGAGAGAGAGAAGAGAGAGAGAGAGAGACTTTGATTTTGTCTTTCTTTTATGAAACATTCTCATTTCATTTAAACTCCCACCCCCCTAAAAAAAAAAAAAAAATATACCTGTACTGCATACATGTACCATACTCACCTTTCCATCTACCACATGATACAAACCATCACCATACACAAAAACAATACCCTCTCCTACAACCGTATATCCAAAACATCTTCCCAGCAATACAGACAGCCCCCCCAACACACCATACTCCTCAAACATCTCCACAATTTGATCATTTTATAGAACTCAAACTCAACCTAAGGCGCGCAGAGACCATCCCATTAAAGTAGTAAAGGGTCTGTTATCCCCCACCTTTGACCCTGTTCTCCTTGTTAGCCAAATAGCTAATTTGCCTGAGCAAACAGAAAATTCAACAAACACATTTTCTTTCTCCTTTACTCGAATACCTGTATCCCATTATAAACATCCCACAGCAAAAACCACCCCCAACCTCTCACAAGACATTCCAACAGAGACATTAAGGCATTAACCTGGTGCACACACGAAAACACATGAATCACAGTTTCTTTCATTTGACAGAAAGGACACCCCTGCCCAATTCCCGGATCAACCCGTGCCAACCAGCTGTTAGTGGCCAGGGCTCCATGAAGAACCCTCCACTGGAGGTCCCCTGACCTCTTTGGTACTGGGGTTTGTAGAGCGCCCTCCATCTAAAACCCACCATACTCTCCCCCCACATACCCCCTGCCACTGATGTGCCTTCACTCCTGTTAGGCTTCTAATGTTCCTACCTTAAGCAGAGGTTGTAGAGGCTTTACCTCCCACCCCTCAAACTCCCCAGGCTCGGAGTGTTAAAATCAACAAGTCTCCAGACCCCCTTGCCAGTCTCCAGTCTCTGCCGTCACCTGCAGTGGCGGAAACATTGGTGGCCCCTCTCCCTTTGGCCTCTCAAACACCCCCCTTACCGCTCAGACAGTGCCTCCTGGACCTCTCCAGGAATCTCTCCAGCAGCCTAAGAGAGTTATTCCTGTTTGTTGCGCCAAGACCTCCGGTTTTCCACCCTCCTCCCACAGTCTCAGGTCACCTCGTAAACCCCTGCCATCAGTTGCCTCTGCAGGGTGGCAGACTGACCGATCTCAAAGGGATGGCTGGGTTGTGGAAAATAGGCTCCTCCCACACCCACTGCCCAGGCTCCACACCCCTTCTCGTGTGGGCCTAATAGCTGCCAGGTCCTCAGAGTAAAACTCTGAGACCTGCTGTACTCAGCCTCTCAGCTTCATGAGGAACAGCTGCCGGTCCAACCTAATCGCCAGCTCTCCTCAGCAGCGCGCATGCTGGTTCCTCCAGCCAACATCAGTATGGTACAGCAGTCTCTGCACCGCCTTTAGCCGCGAAAGCAGCCATCCTGCTCTCAGTTCCACCAGGCCCTGTCCTCCTTCGTGGAGGTCATGTACAACACTGCTGCCTTCAGCCAGTGATGCCCGACCAAAAGAAATCCACCAGCTTGCGTTGCAGGTCTGCAAGCAGACCGGCGGGGGGTTGAGGACAGCCAGTTTATGCCACAAGGAAGATGCCACAGGTTGTTAATTATCAGCACCCTCCTCTATATGACACTTGGGACAGGAGCCACCTCCACCTGGCCAGTCTTGACACCACTGCCTGTGACAGCCCCTCCCAGTTCTTCCTGACCACCTCTCCGAGCCCAGGTACACCCCCAACACTTTAAGCCCTTCACAACCCCACTGAAACCCCCTGGAAGCAGAGGAGGAGCCCTATCCCCCCATGCCCCACATAACAGAGCTTTGCTCTTTCCCCAGTTACCTTAGCTGATGAAGCTCCCTCGTACACCTTCAGACTGTTCTCTAGTTCCTGCATATCTTGCCATCCCTGACCATCACAGAAACATCATCTGCATATGCTGAAACTGCTATTCCTGTCACCACCCCATGCCTGTCCAGCACACTCCGCAGTCTCCTGCGTAGCAGTCCTAAAAAAGGCTCAATGGCTAGTGTGTAAGCTGCCCAGATAGAGGGCATCCTTGTCTAATGCCCCGTCTCACCCAGACGCCTACTGAGCGCCCCTCCCACCTTAACCATACATGACGCCCCAGCATACAACAGCTTCACACAGTTCACAAAACTCTTCCCAACCCAAACACAGACATCACATTAACAGATACTCATGATCCACTCTATCAAAAGCCTTCTCTTGATCTAAAGAGACCAGTCCAAAGTTCAACATTAGAACCTCTCGACAAGTCCAACATGTCCCTAATCAAGAACAAGTTGTCCGTGATTGAGCGTCCCGGTACACAATATGTCTGGTCCTTGTGTATTATAGAGTCCAGATGGGACTTCAGTCTGTTAGAGAGGACCTTGGCAAAATCTTGTAGTCCGCACAGAAATATGCCACAGGCCTCCAGTTCTTAAGTTCACACAAGTCCTTTTTTGGGCAGGAGAGTCAGAGCCGCCCGACGGCGCTCATCGGCAACTCTCCTACCTCGACGCATTCACGCAACACGCAAAAGAAATCCTGTCCAATTTGTTCCCCAGAATTTTTTGTAAAACTCCACTGGAAGTCCATCGACCCCGGTGCACGACCGGGGGACATCTGGGTTACGGCCTCTGCCAGTTCATGTGACAACAGAGGAATGTCCATTTCATCCCTCTGTGCCCGAGAGAGCTTAGGGAGTCCTGCGAACAAGACCTGAGCACACATAGAATCACACCTTTGCCCTATACAATTCAGTATAAAACTCCACAGTCCGCTCCCGCATCTCCCCACCACAGAGGTCACCGCCCATCAGACAGCCAGACAATGCATACCCTTGGCTTCACTGCTCTGTCTTTCCAAACCAAAGAAGAAGGAGCTGGGAGCATCCATCTCCTTGAGCATGGAGAACCTAGCTCTTACAAGTGCTCCTTTGCTTTACCTGGAAAAAACTGCCCAGGTCCCTACGTAATTCGGCTAAGTTAGCCTGGAGGCCTACATTGCCTTCCCCACCATCTCTACCTCCATCTCACTAATACACCGCTCTAGTTCCCAATCTCTCCTAGCCTCTGAGGATGAGAGAGCTGTGTACTGTTGACAGAAAAGCCGAATTTGCACTTTCCACATCCCACCATTGACTCAGAGACTCATACTCCTCTCTTCGCTGCCCCCACCTTTCCCAAAAAGTCTGGAAACCTGAGCAAAAAGTGGCATCTTGTAAGAGCTTTACATTGAACTTCCAATAAGATGCCTGCCGGGGCCTGGTGAAATAGACAGCCGAGCCATGGTTATGTGATGGTCCGAAAACCCCACTGGGAGAATGGTACGCCCAGCAGCCTATTGCTCTGATTCCTGGACATGTAAAAACGATCAAGTCGGCTGCACTCACCCTAGCCCCAAAAACCTTCACCCATGTATAACTGTCTTGTGTTTGGATGTTTAGTTTCTCAAACATACCACTAGGTCAAACTGATTAACGATGTCCCTTAACACTCCCACTGACACTGAATGAGGCTCTTCCCCATTTCTGTCTTTTGTCAAATCCATTTACAGTTTCCAGTCACCTCCGATCACCAGCGTCTCCTCAGGCGGCTACTTTGTGAGAGTTCCTGTCTAAGACTCCCAAATAGAACCCGTCTTTCTCTCCCTGTTTAGGCAGCATACACATGTTATAAAGCAAACCCATGTTGTTAATTTCTGCTTTAACACACAAGCAAACCTACCCCTACACCACCTCCTTTGAGGCAGAACATTTTTACAGACAGCCGGTTGCAAAAAGGACTGCCACCCCTGCACTAAGATTTGTCCCATGGCTCAACACTTGCCCCTTTCCACCAGAGCCCCCAATCAACTTCATTCACCACATCACTATGCGTCCTCATGCAGAAACAACACCTGTACTTTTTTGTTGTTTTACCTATTTCACCCAACACACTCCCTTCCCGCATCTCTGGCGCCATTTATATTGAGCGGCCTACCCGAAGAGCTCTCCATAAGAAGTGGGAGAAAAGCCAGCAGAGAAATAGACCAATAGCAAAGCTCAAAAAGCCCCAGTGTCAGAAAGAAAATTAAACATTTAAACAGTGTCTGAAGGTAAACCTTTACGCACTGTTGTGACCCATCCTCAACCTAAACCGTTTCTTGGGTGAGAGGACCATGCCCCTCATTTCTCATAGCATGTTGTATTGATTTACAAATTTCTAGGGATCAGGAAAAAAAGCCTCAAGATTAACTTTTTTTCCCCTTAGTCCCTCATTAAGGAACCTTGTCAGTTCTCTCAACGTGTACTTAGACCTCTCGGTTGACTGGCTGTCAGCTCCGGGCCAATTGAAGAGGAGTCTGAAAAAAAATAAACTCCTCATTCTCTTCCTCAGACTCACTTTCCTCCTCTTTCTCTATCTCCCACCCTGACCACCTGCTCTTTCTCTCTGGTTAGGGCCTCACCCACAGACAGGCAACATTTCCATGGTGCCTTTGTCCCACACCTTTTTCCTTTTCCGCTTGACACCCTCCTCCTCCCCCCCTAATCTTTTTACAACTTCCCCACTATACTCTCCTCATCCACTAGAATAACCTGACTAGACCCAGTATCATCTACACCACCCTCCATAGCTATGACTAGGCCATCATCATCTACACCACCCTCCATAGCATGACTAGGCCAGCCTCAGCTACCCACCATCCATACCCTGACTAGACTCAGCCTCTGCTATACCAACCATCCATAGCCTGCCTAGACCCAGCACCTTTACACCACCCTCCATCAGCATAACTAGGCCAGCCTCAGCTACCCCACACATCTCTAGCCTGACTAGACCCAGCCTCCGCTTCCCCACCTCTCTAGCCTGACTAGACCAGCCTCCACTTCCCCACCATCTCTAGCCTGGACTAGACCCAGCCTCACTACCCACCATCTCTAGCCTGACTAAACTCAGCTTCAGCTACCCCACCATCTCTAGCCTGACTAGGCCCAGCCTCATCTACACCACCACTCTAGCCTGACTAGGCCGCAGCCTCTGCTGTCTGCATCTCCTTACCCCCTGCCACTTTGACCTCGATTTCCCCCACTGGCGGCTTGTACCCTCACCTTGTCCGCGGCCTTTATGTGGGCCACGCAAAAGCTCTTGTGCCCCAAATCCCCACATTCAAAACACCGTAGACTGATCTGTGCTGGCAAAACCTGCATAGAGCCCCTCCCATGTCTCACTTTTAAAATGCACATTTAACTGTTGGTCATTGTTATTCAGAAACATAAACACTTGCCTCCGGACGAAACAACGTGCTTAACGGCATCTGCCTGAAAACCTGCCGGCAGTACACGGGAAACCGCTAGCAAACTTACCAAACGACTCAGCTCTTTCCCTAATTTGATCATCCGTATAAACGGAGGCAAATTGCCACTACAAATCTTGTTGAAGGGGTAGAGAGAGGTGAAATTGACACCCAAACATCCCTTACAAATATTCCGCTAGCAATTAGCCTACCAACCAAATTAGCCCTTTTCATGAACACAACCACAGCTTTGTTCATTCTAGAAGAGAATGTATAAACTCAGCTCCTACCTGTTCAACCGACACGCGGAGAACCCCTCCACCTTAATCCGTTCTAGGAACACACCTGAATCCATACCGTATCGACAGCGTCTCCTCCGCGCTAGGCTGGAGAACATTGTGCCACTACACCTTCCAAACCCCAGGAAAGTTACTCTGTTCCTCTTCCACCCTAACTTTGAAAAAACTTTGGATACCGCTAAAAACAAATTATTGCATTAACCCTCCACCATAGAAATAACATGTAAAGAAAAGAATCAAGAAAGTTAGTTAGGATAGAGCTTTCCACACCAAACACTCAAACTCCAAAACACCCTACAGCTGCCTAGACGAGAGAGGAGAGAGAGAGAGAGAGAGAGAGAGGAGAGAGAGAGAGAGAGAGAGAGAAGAGAGAGATAAGAGAGAGAGAGGAGAGAGAGAGATAGGAGGGTAAGAGCGCGTGCAGCCAGCAGCAACAAGTTCAATCATCCACTAAAAGAGAGTATTTGTCTCCACTAAGAGGCACTCTCTTGTTGCAAACTGTCCTTAGGTGTGAACTATTTATTCACGCCAGCTTGGTCCTAAGTCTAGCAGCTATATAAAAATCGATGATTAATCAATAGGTGCCTTACCGGCGCATCTTGTTTCCACCAAGTAAACAGTTTGAGAAAATTGAAGAGTGCCTTCTCTGACTGACAAATGACTCTCTTTTGTGACTGAATTTGGACTTGTTGCTGCTGCTGCAGCGCTCTTGACCCTCCTATCCTCTCTCTCTCTCTCTCTCTCTTCCTCTCTCTTCTCCTGTCTCTCTCTCTCTCTCTCTCTCTCTCTCTCTCTTCTCTCTCTCTCTCTCTCTCGTCAGTGCATGCTGGGTGTTTTTGGAGTTTGAGTGTTTGGTTGTGGAAAGCTCTATCCTAACTAACTTTCTTGATTCTTTTTCTTTACATGTTATTTTCTATGGTGGAGGTTAATGCAATATTTGTTTTTAGCGGTATCCAAAGTTTTTTTTCAAAGTTAGGGTGGAAGGGAGGGACAGAGTAACTTTCCTGGGTTTGGAAGGTGTATGTGCACAAATGGCTTCTCAGCCTAGCGCGGAAGGAGACGCTGTCGATACGGTATGGATTCAGGTGTGTTCCTGAGAACGGAGTTAAGGTGGAGGAGGTTCTGCCCTCGCGGTCGGTGAACCAGGTAGGAGCTGAGTTTAATACATTCTGCTTCTAGAATGAAAAAGCTGTGGTTGTGTTCATGAAAAGGGCTAATTTGGTTGGTAGGCTAATTGCTAGCGGAAATAATTTGTAAGGGATGTGTTGGTGTCAATTCACCTCTCTCTACCCCTTCAACAAGAGTTGTAAGTGGCAAATTTGCCTCCGTTTATTACGGCTGATACAATAATTAGGAAGAGCTGAGTCGTTTTGTAAGTTTGCTAGCGGTTTCCGATGTACTGTCGGCAGGTTTTCAGGCAGATGCCGTTAAGCACGTTGTTTCGTTCCGGAGGCAAGTGTTTATGTTTCTGAATAACAATGACCAACAGGTTAAATGTGCATTTAAAGGAGACATGGGGAGGGGCCTCTATGCAGGTTTTGGCCAGCACAGGATGTCTACGGGTGTTTTGAATGTGGGATTTGGGGCACTAAGAGCTTTTGCGTGCCACATAAAGGCTGTAGACAAGCGTGTATGGTCACATTAGCGCAGTGGGGGAAATCGAGGTCAAAGTGCAGGGGGTAACGGAGTGCAGCCAGCAGAGGCTGGCCTAGTCAGGCTAGAGATGGTGGTGTAGATGAGGCTGGGCCTAGTCAGGCTAGAGATGGTGGGGTAGCTGAAGCTGAGTTTAAGTCAGGCTAGAAGATGGTGGGGTAGCTGGCTGGGTCTAGTCAGGCTAGAGATGGTGGGGAAGTGGAGGCTTTGGGTCGTAGTCGCCTAGAGATGGTGGGGAAGCGGAGGATGGGTCTAGTCAGGCTAGAGATGGTGGGGTAGCTGAGGCTGGGCCTAGTTATGCTATGGAGGGTGGGTGTAAAGGGTGCTGGGTCTAACGGCAGGCTATGGATGGTGGTATAGCAAGAGGCTGAGTCTAGTCAGGGTATGGAATGGTGGGGTAGCTGAGGCTGGCCTAGTATGCATGGAGGGGGTGTAGATGATGATGGGCCTGTCCATGCTATGGGAGGGTGGTGGGTAGATGATACTGGGTCTAGTCGGGTATTCTAGTGGGATGAGGAGAGTCATAAGTGGGGAAGTGTAAAGATTAGGGGGGGAGGAGGAGGGTGTCAAGCGGAAAAGGAAAAAGGGTGTGGACAAAGGCACAATGGAAATGTTGTCTGTTCTGTGGGTGAGGCCTAACCAAGAGAGAAAGAGCAGGTGGTCAGGTGGGAGATTAGAGCAGAGGAGGAAAGGAAGTCTGAGGAAAGAGGAATTGAGGAGTTAATTTTTTTTCAGACTCCTCTTCAATTGGCACGGAAGCTGACCAGCCAGTCAACCAGAGGGGTTCTAAGTACACTGAGAGCAACTGACAAGGTTCCTGAATGAGACTAAGGGGAAAAGTTAATTCTTGAGGCTTTTTTTCGCTGATCCTAGAAAGTTTGTCAGATCAATACAACATGCTATGAAGAAATGAGGGGCATGGTGTCCTCTCACCCAAGAAACGGTTTAGGTTGAGGAAGTGGGTCACAAGCAGTGCGTAAAGGTTTACCTTCAGACACTGTTTTAATGTTTTTTCTTTCTGACACTGGGCTTTTTGAGGTTTGCTATTGGTCTTTTCTCTGCTGGCTTTTCTCCTCACTTCTTATGGAGACTCTTCGGGTAGGCTCGCTCATTAAATGGCGCCAGGATGCGGGACAAGAGGAGCCGTGTTGGGTGAAATATGTAAACCAAAAAAAAGTACAGGTGTGTTTCTGCAGAGATCGCATAGTGATGTGGTGAAGAAGTTGATTGGGGCCTCTGTGGAAAGGGGCAAGTGTGGTTGAGCCATGGGACAATTCTCGTGCAGGGGTGGGAGTCCTTTTTGCCCGGGTCTGTCTGTAAAAAATGTTCTCCTCAAAGGAGGTGTGTAGGGGTAGGTTGGCTTGTTGTTAACAGCAAAATTAAACAACATGGTTTTGTCTTTATAAATGTGTAATGCGCCTAAACACAGGGAGAGAAAGAGGGGTTCTATTTTGGGAGTTTTAGACAGGAACTCTCACAAGTAGCGCTGAGGAGAGCGCTGGGTGATCGGAGGGGATGGAACTGTACAATGATTTGGACAAAAGACAGAAATGGGGAAAAGCCCTCATTCGTGTCGTGGGAGTGGTTAACGGACATCGTTAATCCAGTTTGACTAGTGGATGTTTGGAGAACTAAACATCCAAACACAAGAAGTATACATGGGTGAAGGTTTTGGGTGCTAGGGTGAGTGCAGCCC
>NC_036860.1:74954198-74964358 GCF_002910315.2 Salvelinus sp. IW2-2015
CATCCTCTCTCGGTCTTGTCTCGTCTCTCTCCCAATCTCTCTCTCTGTCTCCTCTCTCCCAACTCTCCTCTCTCCTTCTCCTCTCATAGAACACATCAGATAGCATGTATGTACGTGCTTGACAATGAGATTACCATATTGGGTATACACTGAATCCTTTTCCTAATATTGAGTTTGCACTCACCGCCCCATTGATTACACAGACGGGAAACTTATTGAAGCGTAGAAAAAACCCAGCAGTGTTTGCAAGTTCTTGACAAACTACTCTACCGAAGTGGATGTAACAAGTGGACATAGGTATCGGGGAACGATACGCTTTTCACCTGGATCACCTGGGTCATCTAAGTATGGAAGATGCAGGTTTCCTAAATGTTTGTACGTCAGTTGTATGACTCAGCACGCTAGAGGAACAGAGACTCCTCGCTCTCTCTTCTCTTCTTTCTCTCTCCTCTCTTCTCTCTCTCCTCTCTCTTCTCTCTTCTCTCTCTCTTCTCTCTCTTTCTCTCTCCTCTCCTCCCTCTCTCCTCTCTCTCTCTCTCTCTCTCTCTTCTCTCTCTCTCTCTTCTCTCTCTCTCTCCTCTCTCCTCTCCTCTCTCTCTCTCTCTCTCTCCCTCTCCTCTTCTGTTCTCATTCACCTGTCGTCCCCTTTTCTCTCTTCCTCTCTTCTCAGTCTCACTCTCTTTCTCTATCGTCGGTTCTTTCGTCCTCGTGTGCTCTCCCTCTCTCGTCTCTTGCGACTCTCTCTGCTCTCTCTTTCCTCGTCTCTCCTCTCTTCTCACTCTTCCGTCTGTGCTCTCTGTCTCTCTCTTTCTCTCGTCTCGTTGTCTCTTTCCTCTCTTCCTCTCTCGGTCTCTCCACTCTCTTTCTCTACGTCTTCTTTCTCTCATGTCCTCCTCTTCTCTTCGTCTCTTTCACTCGCTCTTGTACCTCTCCCGTCTTTCCTCTCTCTCTCTTTCACGTCTCTCTGTCTTCCTTCTCTCCGCTCTGTCTCTTCATTTAATTTCACCATACAGGCCTCCTCTAGCATTACTTCTATATTGTACATAGGAGTGCAGCTCGACTCTTGTTGCAAACTGTCCTTAGGTGTGAACTATTTATTCACGCCAGCTTGGTTAAGTCTAGCAGCATAATAAAAATCGAATTAATCAATAGGTGCCTTACCGGCGCATCTCTGTTTCCACAAGTAAACAGTTTGAGAATATTGAATGAGTGCCTCTCTGACTGAACAAATGACTCTCTTTGGTGACTGATTTGGACTTGTTGCTGCTTGCTGCAGCGCTCTTACCCTCCTTCTCTCTCTCCTTCTCTCTCTCTCTCTCTCTCTCTCTCCCTCCTCTCTCTCTTCTCCTCTCCTCTCTCTCTCTCTCTCTCTCTCTTCTTCTCCTCTCTCTCTCCTCTCTCTCTCGCAGTGCATGCTGGGTGGGTTTTTGGAGTTTGAGTGTTTGGTGTGGAAGCTCTATCCTAACTAACTTTCTTGATTCTTTTCTTTACATGTTATTTTCTATGGTGGAGGTTAATGCAATATTTGTTTTTAGCGGTATCCCAAGTTTTTTTTCAAAGTTAGGGGTGGAAGAGGACAGAGTAACTTTCCTGGGTTTGGAAGGTGTAGTGTGCCAATGGCTTCTCAGCCTAGCGCGGGGAGACGCGGTCGTACGGTATGGATTCAGGGTGTGTTCCTGAGAACGGAGTTAAGGTGGAGGAGGTTCTCGCTCCGCGGTCGGTGACAGGTAGGAGCTGAGTTTATAAATTCTGCTTCTAGAATGAAAAAGCTGGTGGTTGTGTTCATGAAAAGGGCTATTTGGTTGGTAGGCTAATTGCTAGCGGAAATATTTGTAAGGGATGTGTTGGTGTCAATTTACTCTCTCTACCCCTTCAACAAGAGTTGTAGTGGCAAATTTGCCTCCGTTTATAAGCGATGATCAAATTAGGAAGAGCTGAGTCGTTTGTAAGTTTGCTAGCGGTTTCCGCTGTACTGTCGGCAAGGTTTTCCAGGCAGATGCCGTTAAGACGTTGTTTCGTTCCGGAGGCAAGTGTTTATGTTTCTGAATAACAATGACCAAGCAGTTAAAGTGTGCATTTAAGGACTTGATCGTTTTTACATGTCCAGGAATCAGAGCAATAGGCTGCTGGGCGCTACCATTCTCCCAGTGGGGTTTTCGGACCATCACATAACCATGGCTCGGCTGTCTATTTCACCAGGGCCCCGGCAGGCATCTTATTGGAAGTTCAATGTAAAGCTCTTACAAGATGCCACTTTTTGCTCAGGTTTCCAGACTTTTTGGGAAAGGTGGGGGCAGCGAAGAGAGGAGTATGAGTCTCTGAGTCAATGGTGGGATGTAGGGAAAGTGCAAATTCGGCTTTTCTGTCAACAGTACACAGCTCTCTCATCCTCAGAGGCTAGGAGAGCATTGGGGGAACTAGAGCGGTGTATTAGTGAGATGGAGGTAGAGATGGTGGGGAAAGGCAATGTAGGCCTCCAGGCTAACTTAGCC
This sequence comes from Salvelinus sp. IW2-2015, assembly GCF_002910315.2. NCBI lineage: Eukaryota > Metazoa > Chordata > Actinopteri > Salmoniformes > Salmonidae > Salvelinus > Salvelinus sp. IW2-2015. The sequence continues at coordinate 74,956,691 of NC_036860.1, forward strand.
GAATTACGTAGGGACCTGGGCAGTTTTTTCCAGGTTAAAGCAAAGGGAGCACTTGTAAGAGCTAGGTTCTCCATGCTCAAGGAGATGGATGCTCCCAGCTCCTTCTTCTTTGGTTTGGAAAGACAGAGCAGTGAAGCCAAGGGTATGCATTGTCTGTGGCTGTCTGATGGGCGGGTGACCTCTGTGGTGGGGGAGATGCGGGAGCGGACTGTGGAGTTTTATACTGAATTGTATAGGGCAGAAGCGTGTGATCCTATGTGTGCTCAGGTCTTGTTCGCAGGACTCCCTAAGCTCTCTCGGGCACAGAGGGATGAAATGGACATTCCTCTGTTGTCACATGAACTGGCAGAGGCCGTAACCCAGATGTCCCCCGGTCGTGCACCGGGGGTCGATGGACTTCCAGTGGAGTTTTACAAAAAATTCTGGGGAACAATTGGACAGGATTTCTTTTGCGTGTTGCGTGAATGCGTCGAGGTAGGAGAGTTGCCGATGAGCTGCCGTCGGGCGGCTCTGACTCTCCTGCCCAAAAAAGGGGACTTGTGTGAACTTAAGAACTGGAGGCCTGTGGCATTACTCTGTGCGGACTACAAGATTTTTGCCAAGGTCCTCTCTAACAGACTGAAGTCCCATCTGGACTCTATAATACACAAGGACCAGACATATTGTGTACCGGGACGCTCAATCACGGACAACTTGTTCTTGATTAGGGACATGTTGGACTTGTCGAGAGGTTCTAATTTGAACTTTGGACTGGTCTCTTTAGATCAAGAGAAGGCTTTTGATAGAGTGGATCATGAGTATCTGTTTAATGTGATGTCTGTGTTTGGGTTTGGGAAGAGTTTTGTGACCTGTGTGAAGCTGTTGTATGCTGGGGCGTCATGTATGGTTAAGGTGGGAGGGGGGCTCAGTAGGCCAGTCTGGGTGAGACGGGGCATTAGACAAGGATGCCCTCTATCTGGGCAGCTATACACACTAGCCATTGAGCCTTTTTTAGGACTGCTACGCAGGAGACTGCAGGGAGTGTGCTGGACAGGCATGGGTGTGGTGACAGGAATAGCAGTTTCAGCATATGCAGATGATGTTTCTGTGATGGTCAGGGATGGGCAAGATATGCAGGAACTAGAGAACAGTCTGAAGGTGTACGAGGGAGCTTCATCAGCTAAGGTAAACTGGGGAAAGAGCAAAGCTCTGTTATGTGGGGCATGGGGGGATAGGGCTCCTCCTCTGCTTCCAGGGGGTTTYCAGTGGGGTTGTGAAGGGCTTAAAGTGTTGGGGGTGTACCTGGGCTCGGAGAGGTGGGTCAGGAAGAACTGGGAGGGGCTGTCACAGGCAGTGGTGTCAAGACTGGCCAGGTGGAGGTGGCTCCTGTCCCAAGTGTCATATAGTGGGAGGGTGCTGATAATTAACAACCTGGTGGCATCTTCCTTGTGGCATAAACTGGCTGTCCTCAACCCCCCCGCCGGTCTGCTTGCAGACCTGCAACGCAAGCTGGTGGATTTCTTTTGGTCGGGACATCACTGGCTGAAGGCAGCAGTGTTGTACATGACCATCCACGAAGGAGGACAGGGCCTGGTGGAACTAGAGAGCAGGATGGCTGCTTTCCGGCTAAAGGCGGTGCAGAGACTGCTGTACCATACTGATGTTGGCTGGAGGGAACCAGCATGCGCGCTGCTGAGGAGAGCTGGCGGATTAGGGTTGGACCGGCAGCTGTTCCTCATGAAGCTGGAGAGGCTGAGTACAGCAGGTCTCTCAGAGTTTTACTCTGAGGACCTGGCAGCTATTAAGGCCCACACGAGAAGGGGGTGTGGAGCCTGGGCAGTGGGTGTGGGAGGAGCCTATTTTCCACAACCCAGCCATCCCTTTGAGATCGGTTCAGTCTGCCACCCTGCAGAGGCAACTGATGGCAGGGGGTTTACGAAGGCTAGGTGACCTGAGACTGCTGGGAGAGGAGGGGTGGAAAACCCCGGAGGTCTTGGCGCAACAAACAGGAATAACGTCTCTTAGACTGTTGGAGAGATTCCTGGAGGAGGTCCAGGAGGCACTGTCTGAGCAGGTAAGGGGGGTGTTTGAGAGGCCAAAGGGAGAGGGGCCACCAATGTTTCCGCCACTGCAGGTGACGGCAGAGACTGGAGACTGGCAAGGGGGTCTGGAGGACTTGTTKGATTTTAACACTCCGAGCCTGGGGGAYTTTGAGGGGGTGGGAGGTAAAGCCCTCTACAACCTCTGCATTAAGGTGAGGAACATTAGAAGCCTAACAGGAGTGAAGGCACATCAGTGGCAGGGGGTATGTGGGGRGGAGAGTATGGTGGGTTTTAGATGGAGGGCGCTCTACAAACCCCCAGTACCAAAGAGGTCAGGGGACCTCCAGTGGAGGGTTCTTCATGGAGCCCTGYCCACTAACAGRTGGTTGGCACGGGTTGATCCGGGAATTGGGCAGGGGTGTCCTTTCTGTCAAATGAAAGAAACTGTGATTCATGTGTTTTCTGTGTGRYCCAGGTTAATGCCATTAATGTCTCTGTTGGAATGTCTSTGTGAGAGGTTGGGGGTGGTTTTTGCTGTCGGGATGTTTATAATGGGATACAGGTATTCGAGTAAGGAGAAAGCAAAATGTGTGTTGTTGAATTTTCTGTTTGCTCAGGCAAAGTTAGCTATTTGGCTAACAAGGAGYAACASGGTCAAAGGTGGGGYGATAACAGACCCTTTACTACTGTTTAATGGGATGGTCTCTGCGCGCCTTAGGGTMGAGTTTGAGTTCTATAAAATGATCAAATGTGTGGAGATGTTTGAGGAGATATGGTGTGTTGGGGGGGCTGTCTGTATTGCTGGGGAAGATGTTTTGGATATACGGTTGTAGGAGAGGGTATTGTTTTTGTGTATGGTGATTTGTATCATGTGGTAGATGGAAAGGTGAGTATGGTACATGTATGCAGTACAGGCTATATATATATATTTTTTTTTAGGGGGGGGGGGTGGCGAGTTTAAAATGAAATGAGAATGTTTCAGTAAAGAAAGACCAAAAGTCAAAGTCAAGTCTCTCTCTCTCTCTCTCTCTCTCTCTCTCTCTTTCTCTCTCTCTTTCTCTCTCTTTCTCTCTCTTTCTCTCTCTTTCTCTCTTTCTCTCTTTCTCTCTCTCCTCTCGCTACAGCTACTCGTATTGCCTTCCTTGCTCTCCCTCTGTCCGCCCCAAATTTTCATTCAAATAAGGTGCATTGGTACTCACAACAAACAGCGTGCTGTTGCCAAATTATTTAAAGAGATTTAGAAACACAAACTTTAGATGAGAAGAGAGGTGAGATGGAAAATTGACGTTAGCTCTTGCTTTGCTGTCCTATTGGCCAAGCACCTACCCCATTCAAACTCCCATAAAGACTCCCTTTGCATTTGCATATGACTATTTCCCTATTCCCTTTCTCCATCCCCACTGCTGACATTAGCACAAATCACATCAGTTGCAGTGAGCCAGCCCAACGTCCCGGTACTTAGTGAAACATGGTTGTTTCAAAACTGAACAATAAGGTATCATCACCTCTAAGGAGTGATCAGGTAGTCTTTGGATACTATTCTGCCTCAATATCTCTATCCACCAACACCAGGTCTGGAGAGATGTATTCTCTGGTAGGCTCTGTTGATATCCCTATTCTGCCTCAATATCTCTATCCACCAACACCAGGTCTGGAGGGATGTATTCTCTGGTAGGCTCTGTTGGTATCCCTATTCTCCTCGGTGCCTGTGGCGAAGCGCCCTAACTCAAACTCCTGATGAAATGTCCCATTTCCATTCAATTCAATTGTGGTCCTATAAAGAATGGAACAAACCCGGAATAATTAGAAAGCTCTTATCTATAATTTATAAGCAGATTCAATTAGAATCACCTGCCTGCATGCGAGGAGGCATGTGCTGCTAGCTGGCTGGCTTGGGAAAGCTGCTCACAGGAGCACAAATACAAATGGCTATCATCAATAACTGGTGCTACTATGATTTGTAATCATGTGTGTGGAAGTAGAGAGCAATATGCTCTGTACTGTAGCTGGGGATAAGGCTGTAGGTTCTTCTCCATAATGTCTCAGGCAGATACACTTGCTGGCTTCTCTAAGTGAAGAGGGAGGGGAAAGATATATGGGCCAACAATATTTCCTAACATTCCCATCTTCATTTGGTGTTGACCGTTGCTGGTGGACAGTAATGGAATGTGGACTACTATTGTGTGTGTACCAGTCTCCTCATATCAGCTAACCACTAAGGAAATGAAACCATGATAGGGCCCTTGTGCTGTCCTGCATGTTGTTCTATATTGTCCCCAACGGGAACAGTGAGCTCTATTGTGTTGACATACAGAAGCCCATGCGTGTCATTTATTCTCCATGAAGGTGTCTTTAAGAGCGGCAGCCCGTACGCCCGTGTTTTAGATATATTTATATATGGTGGTGTGTGGCGGCTGATGTGCGTGGAGGGAACAGGCCTGCTGGGAGGTTAATTAACTTCCTGCGTCCCGGGAGGCACTCTGAAATCTGGCATGCCTGTCATCCATTACTGCATTACTGGAGACCGGCGCCGCTCAGGGCATTTGTGTGTGCGTGCGTGGATGTATATATTAACTAAAAATAAATAATCACTGTGTATCATGTTGCCATAGTTCTGATGATACTACAGTAATGTAGTTGTTCCTCCCAGTGAGTGTGTATCTGACTAGTAAACCAGCTCTTCGGGGTGCTGTACAGCAGGTACCAACAGGTCTCAGACCTGCTCAGTGCTGGAATCTATGTAAATGACTACAGTAAGCAGATGTAATGTTTAAATCACAGCTTTGCTCAGGGGAAGAAGCTGAGTTTGACACTTCATTTAATTCTCCCCCTTTAGCCCAGAACAACCCTGTGCTGTGACCCAGACCTGGCTAACCTTTTAGCGCCAACTTTACACACAGCAGACTCGTTGGTCAGGAGATGATGAATAAATACTTCCTATTGGGACTTGTTCTATCGGCCTCCGTCTTCACGTTACTTTATCTCATTACAAGACTGACAAAGTCATGACATGGAGATGGCAGCCAGTGGCAGTGGAGAGGAAAATGTTTATGTAGAGAATTCAAATAGCTACATATGATTGAAACATTCTTTGTTGTTTTTCACCCCTGGGTGTGTCAGATAAACAGGATTAAAAAGGTCTTTATATATTAAACTGTTTTCATTGGAATCTGTCCCAATAATGTAATTTCCTTTCAGTGTTCAGACGTGTGGGGGAGAGGATGATTAGATGGTTTCGGTGTGTTTGTGTGTGTGTGTGTGTGTGTGTGTGTGTTTGTGTGTGTGTCAAATCAAATCAAATCAAATGTTATCAGTCACATGCGCCGAATACAGGTGTAGACCTTACAGTGACATGCTTACTTACGAGCCCCTAACCAACAATGCAGTTTTAAAAAGAATACGAATAGAATAAGAATAAAAGGAACAAGTAATTAAAGAGCAGCAGTAAAATAACAATAGCGAGACTAAATACAGGGGGGTACCAGTACAGAGTCAATGTGCGGGGGCACAGGTTAGATGAGGTAATTGAGGTAACATGTACATATAGGTAGAGTTATTAAAGTGACTATGCATAGATGATAACAACTGTGTGTGTGTGTTTGTGTGTGTGTTTGTTGTGTGTGTTTGGCGTGTGTGTGTGTGTGTGTGTGTATGTGTGTATGTGTGTTTGCATGTGACAGGCTTTGACAGCCTCCTTCCTTCCGTCTCCTGAAGATCAGGAGGCAGAACGACCTCAATCTCTCACTCAGCCACAGCACCGGGACACCTCAGCCACAGCACCGGGACACCTCAGCCACAGCACCGGGACACCTCAGCCACAGCACCGGGACACCTCAGCCACAGCACCGGGACACCTCAGCCACAGCACCGGGACACCTCAGCCACAGCACCGGGATACCTCAGCCACCCACACTTCACACAGCTCACACCTCCACGGCAGTGTTTGAATAATATCACCTTCAGATTCCTACAAATGTGTATAGTTGGAGTCTCGGTATGAGCTGAATCAGGGGGAAGTGGTAGTCGCTAAGCAAGCAGTGTGACGTCCTTTACACATGCACAAACACAAACAAAATCATATGGACACACCCTAACCATAGCATGATGACCGAAGTAACATGTGAGACATAATCAGCCTAGTCAGGTCTGTAAACCATATTTCATTCATGGTCTGTACACACACTAAACACACACACATGTCTGCAATTCTTGTCAGTTGTAGTCAGTACAGTATTTCAGTGAAGCAGAGGATTGTGACAGAGTTAAAAGCTATGTGTACAATACTGTAGGAACTCAGCCTCTGTCTCTGTGAAGACATCAGAGTATAAAACCCGCTGTCAGACCCCATGTTGCCCTCCTCCTCCCTCCTTACTCCCTTCTTCCTCCTCTATCTCTATCTCCTGCTAGGCAAGGAGGATCGCTAGCTCGTCCTCTCCCTCGTCCTCTCCCTCTCTCTCCCCCTCTCTCCCTTCACCTGTCAGCCAGGCTGACAGAGGTTTGTGGTTCATCCTCTGAGCAGTGACCCTTACTGGGTTCAGCAACACTGACAACACGGGAGAAAACTCTATAGGCTAGTGAGGGGGAAGGATGAGGGAGGAAGATGGAGAGAGGGAGGGATGGTAGGAGGAGGGAGGAAGATGGTGGGATGCAGTAGGAGGAAGGGATGGAGAGGAAGAGGGGGAAGGAGAGGAGAGGAGGAGGTAGGTTGAAGTGAGGGAGAAAAACCTGTGCAGAATGTTTGCTTTCTCATTGCTGAGTTGTTGTTGCTGCCTGGGTAATAAACCTCTAGAGGATCTATCTGAGTGACATTGTTAGAGTCTGGCTGTCTCTCTCTCCCTCTCTCTCTATCTCTTCCTTCCTTCCTTCCTTCCTTCCTTCCTTCCTTCCTTCCTTCCTTCCTTCCTATCCTATCCTATCACTCTCCCCTTCCCCTTCCTTACCCTTACCCTCCTTCTCCCTCCTCCTTCCGTCCTATATCCTTACCTTCCCCTGCTTCCTTCCTTTCCTTTCCCTTCCTCTTCCTTCCTTCCTTCTCCTTACTATCCTTCTTCTCTTCTCCTCTCTCTCTCTCTCTCCTCTTCCCCCCCTTCCCCTCTACCCTTCCGCCTTCCTTCCCTACTCCTCCCCCCTTTCCTCTCCCCCCCATCTCCCCCTCCGCTCTTCTCCCTTCTTCTCTACTTCTCCCCTCTCTCAATCCTACACAAAGCACGACACTCACGCACACCCCAGGTATCACACCAGTTCGCATCAAAATCCCTTCCTGTAACTGACTACAGCACACGCTACACACAACACATGCGACCACACCCACACACCCCCACACCCCACACACTGCCAGCTCTCGAGTTGGTGTGAACTCTTGCAAAGTCAAGAGCGACAAGGCGAATGACCAAGTTGTCTGAGAAAGTATAATCAAAGAACTACCTCATAACCCCTCTGCCCGGAGCCCTGCCATCCTTATCAGAGATCCACTGCCTGCATCACTCCATAGATACACAGCGCATCTCATGTGTCCTCCAACTCCCAGCTGGTTTTGTTGGATGAAACTTACTAATATAATGTGTGTGTGAAATTGTCCTGTGTGTGTTTAGAAGATGCTTATGATACACATATGCCTGTGCATTGCTTGAGTATTATATTTCGCTCG
>NC_036860.1:74967642-74991105 GCF_002910315.2 Salvelinus sp. IW2-2015
TCTGCAAGATGGTAGAAATATCTCTTTATTTGAAATGTTTGGTGAGTAGACCAAATTTTGAACACTGTGGTGTAGAGACAATTGATGACCTCCAGATTATGCTGACGAGACTGAAGGAAGTCAAACGAGAGCAAGGGAAGAGTACAACGTTTGCAAGCCACCACCCGCACCCGCAGACTGTGGTAAGCACAGGGGGGACCTACATACGGCTGAGTAGGTGAAAGGATCATAAATTAGACTCATAGGAAATAGAGGTGCTCAAGTTGTACTTCAAGATTGACCACTTCATAGGACCAAGATAATTACTAAGTAACTGCTATGTTCAGCTAAATCACCTCGTCTCTCTTATCCGAAGCTTACATCGTGGATTGAGATGGACTAGTTTCAGGCCTGCGAAGGAGAACAACTGCCATTGACGGAACGGTATCTGAAAATCAGGAGAAACTGTCAGATGCTTGTGACAATTGAGTGTTTAGACTAATACCGAACCAAACCAGGAAAGTGCAAACCGCCAACCTCAAGCTGTGTCATCATCGTTGGAAGTTGTTGTGGGATGTTAATGCAAGTGTGTCCTGCTTCCTACTGCCTTACCAGTCTCAGGACGTACAGGCCTGCACAGAGCTTGCAACACAGCGGGACCATGTGATGGTGTGAAGAGGCTACTGCGAGGCTGGAGCCTCTTTAATGGAGAAGCAAAGACAGACTTTAAATTAGAAAGAACTCCCAAAATAACTGCAAGGATCCACGGGCAGCCCAAGCTCTTGGCAATATATGCACGGGAGGGGTCTGATCCCGTAACTTGTTAAAATCAATTTGGGGCGTGTTGATGAGAAAGGAGTCAGATAAAAACCACAACGGGGTGCTTGTCTATCTTTAGCTGCGATCACAGCTGCTCGTCCTTGGCCTGCCGGGGTCTGAGGCAAGCATGCTTTGTGTAGAGTGTCTGCTCAACCACGAATGGGCAGCTCTCTGCCAGATAAGGGTAAGCCCTACAGAACACTCAGCTAGCACTATCTGGACAACGGCATCGGAGAATATGTTCAATTGTGTTTATCCTTAAATGTTTCTGGGTCCCTAAGGCTACGCAGCACTGCCCCTTCACGTTGCATGAGAACCGGACACTATGTAATGGCGCGAACATCCTCGTTCCAAAACTGTGCGAGCGGAATCAATGCCAAAGACAGAGCTGCAGCTATCTCACTTCAGTATAGGAATTCATTTTACCTTTATGGGTTAACTAGGCAAGTTCAGTAAGAACACATTTTTATTTCAACCTGTTGCTCTGATATACAGTATAAACCACCTTAAGATCTCATCAGAAATATGAAACACCACAGGCTCTTTAAGTAGGAGAGGGTGTTATTTTCACACAGAAGAGATACCCCCATGCCACATTGAGCAGTAAGACTGAACAGATTCACAAATCATCCAATAAACTTCTCCTCATGGACCAATCAAAACTCACAGAATGCGTAAGTTCTTGACTAACATGGCCAGCAAACGTTTTTACCTCAATCTTTATCATAGTCTATAGAATGTGGTATTTTGTTTGAATACACAATGATTAAAAATCGACTATTTGCTAACGTAAGGCATTACATGTATCATGTATTACACGCAGAATCAAACTACGTGGATAGCAAAGGGACACAGGATTGAGTACAACTAACCACACTAGTGCATCCTCTATGGTGCATAACATCAAGATCTCAACTCGCCCAACCTCACCGACGCCAGCATCGAGTGGGAAACAGGGGAGCGAGGTGGGGAACAGGGGAGCGAGGTGGGACGGAAGGGGAGCGTCGGACAGAGGGTGGGGACAGGGGAGCGAGGTGGCGGGACAGGGGAACGAGGTGGGAACAGGGTAACGGGGCCAGCATCAACAGAGAGGTGGTAAAGGGGATCCGGAGCCCTCCGCGGACGAATAATTCGGGGCCCGCTGCGAGGTGGGACAACAGGGAGCGAGTGAGGAACAGGGCGGCGAGGGTGGAACAGGCGAGCGAGACGGTGGCATACAATACAAAAAAAAAAAAAGAAAAAAACACACAAAAAAAAAAAAAAAAAAAAAGAAACAAAAAAAAAAAGAAAAAATAAATCGATCAATAAAAAAACAACAATAATAAAAAAGACAGAAGTAAAAAAAACAACAAAAACAAAACAAGTAGAAAACAAAAAAAAAAAAAAAACAAAAAAAACAAAAACAAGATAAAGAAATAGAATAAAACATCAATAAAAGAAACACATAGTACAAAAAAAATAACAAAAAAAAAAAAAAAAAAAAAGAAATAAACAGAACCAAAAGTGTGAAAAAAAAAAAAATAACAAAAAAAAAGACATAAAAAAACAAACAGAACACAATAACAAAAAAAAACAGACAAACACAAAAGCATCACTAAAAACAAAAAAACAAATAAAAAAAGCCAACAGATAAAAAAAACAAAAAAAAACAATAACACAAAAACAAAAAAAAAAAAAAAAAAAAAACTAAATAATACAAAAAGATGAACCAAAGCAAAAACAACAAAATAAAAAAAACAAAACAGATAAAAAAAAAAAAAAAAAAAAAAACAAAAAAAAAAACACAAGAAAAAAAAACACAAAACAGCGGAGCGAGGTGGAAGCAACGAGAAAGGAATAACCATAAAACGTAGAACAAAAAGATGAGAGAGGGGACCCTGGCGCAAACAGACACTACTGCCAGGTAACGGGGCCAGCGTCAACAGAGAGGTGGGGAACAGGGTAACGGGGCCAGCGTCAACAGAGAGGTGGGGAACAGGGTAACGGGGCCAGCGTCAACAGAGAGGTGGGGAACAGGGGAGCGGGGCCAGCAGGGCAAGGGAGGTCCTGTGTGGCTTGGAGCATCCTGTCGTGTCCCCGGGTGGTTTGGGTGATGGACGGCCCAGCCCGGTGGTGGCAAGGTGGGACGGGTGGTGGTGCCAGCGCTGTGCTGCAGCAGTTTACGGCCCCCGTCTGTCTCCCTCTGTCTCCTTTGCTGACAGGGCCCCTGTCGTGATGAATGTAAAATTGATAAAGGTTCATTGATATGCGTCGACTGGAGGAAAACCCATCGACTACCTCAGCAGACTCTCTCCCTTCCACCCTCCACTTGTTTGGGGGAAATGTATTTAATTACAGGATCAGTAAAGCGGCCCAGCCCCAATTTGCATATTAATGAGGCATTGTGCGTGCCTCCTGCAATGTTTATGGGGAGTAAAGTGGAGGGAGCAGTGTTTTTAATGATCTTTACTTTGTGTATCTGTGGAGGGTGGCAGGGGTGGGGCTCTGTAGTGACAGGGAGAGGAATCATCATTTTTCAGGAAACACTGTGGACCAATTTAGATAACCTAAGTATATTAATTAGATGGATAAGCCCCTTCCCAACCTGGACAGTTTGTGTGGGAGTTCCTGCTCATTCACACACACTGAARACAAATAATACGCACAGATATCCAAATCCAACATATAGGTTTTCTTTCTCAGAATGAGACATTTCATGTGTCCCACATAAATCAATATCTAAACCATTATTCGCTGTCAAGGATGAATGTGTTTTTTATGTTTGGCTGTACGGTAAATTCATTTTATGAATGCATGGATATAATGAAGATTTGTGTATAGTTTAAAATGGAATCCATATTCTATTGTATGGGCATGAATTATACAACAATTCATGTGAATGTTAGTGAATGTGAATTCACTAACCCAAAGACCGCTGAACATGTGGTGAGGTGTGTGTGTGTGTGTGTGTGTGTGTGGTGTGTGTGTGTGTGTGTGTGTGTGTGTGTGTGGTTGTGTGTGTGTGTGTGTGTGTGGTGTGTGTGTGTGTGTGTGTGTGTGTGTGTTGTGTGTGTGGTGTGTGTGTGTGGTGTGTGTGTGTGTGTGTGTGTGAGAGGAGAGAGAGAGAGCGGAGAGAGCTGGCAGGCAGGCGTGTCCTTGGAAGCTTGGCCCTCTGGACTTGCTGCAATTAGTTCCATGTTTTAGTCACATACTTTATATATACAAAAGTATGTGGACACCCCTTCAAATTAGTGGATTCGGCTATCTTAGCCACACCTGTTGCTGACAGGTGTATAAAATCGAGCACATATCCATGCAATCTCCTTAGACAAACATTGGCAGTAGAATGGCCTTACTGAAGAGCTCAGTGACTTTCAACGTGGCACCGTCATAGGATGCCACCTTTCCAACAAGTCAATTTGTAAAATTTCTGCGCTGCTAGAGTTGCCTACCTGCCCCAATACATAGTGGCAACTGTAAAGTTTGGTGGAGGAGGAAAATTGGTCTGGGGCTGTTTTTCATGTTTCGGGCATGGCCCTTTAGCTCCAGTGAAGGGAAATCTTAACGCTACAGCATACAATGACATTCTAGACGACTCTGTGCTTCCAACTTTGTTGCAACAGTTTAGGGAAGGCCCTTTCCTGTTCCAGCATGGCAATGCCCCCGTGCAAAAAGCGAGGTCCATACAGAAATGGTTTGTCGAGATCGGTGTGGAAGAACTTCACTGGCCTGCACAGAGCCCTGAACTCAACCCCATCAAACATCTTTGGTATGAATTGGATTGCCGACTGTAAGCCAGGCCTAATCGCCCAACATCAGTGCCCGACCTCACTAATGCTCTTGTGGCTGAATGGAAGCAAGTACCCACAGCAATGTTCCATCATCTAGTGGAAAGCCTTCCTAGAATAGTGGAGGCTGTTTTAGCAGCAAAATGACAGGCAGCCTGCTTCTTTCTCATTTTTCAGTCTTGGAATGAGGCTAGAGGAGGAGGCGGAAGGGAGAAGCAGAAGGAAATAGATTCTCTCTCTCACTTCTGAGATGCTTCCCCTGCCTCCTCTTCTCTTGTTCATCTAACTGACAGTAACTACAGCAGAAAAAGGCTTCTGATCCCTCCCGTCTCCTCACCTCAGCCCAGATTTCACTCCTCTCTCTCTCTCTCCCCTGGAGCACATCCTCCTCCCTCTCACACCTCAAGATTCTAATAAAGATGTGGTTTGAGCATTCGATGAGAGCTAGAGCTCGTTATTGCTCCGTCAGCGCTGTTGCGCTTCATGTTCTCTCAGTCTGTATTTATTTCACTATTGTATACGTACATTTCAATCCCCACACCCACACACCACTCCCCACAAAACAAATAGACAGTTTGTTCTTGAAGAATGAATTCACTCCTGTTCCTGGCTGGTGACGCATTATCTGAGAGGAAATGAGAAAGGGGGAGAAAGTGTGGGAGCGAGGATGGAGGAAGAGGGAGAGGAGACGGGAGGGAGTGTTTTAACATTGAAGCACATGGATTCCTTCTGTTCCCAGATGAATGGCTGTTGATGTGAGAAGAGGCTTGAGACAGAGACAATAGAAGTGAGACTGAACCGCAGGATAATGAGCCTTCCATTCAGTTGAGATCCTAATGGCACTGTGAATGGTTTAGTAAACACATGTAATGGTCATTGAGCTGACAGATGGAGGTGGTGTATACCTCCGTTAGCACTAATGCTGCTGTTCTCCAGGCTACTCAGCGACTTTTATAGACCCACCTCTATATCATGTTCTAGTCTGGAGGACGTCAAGGCCATGATCCCTGGAACAGGAACACACAACAACAAGCACTGACACTAATAGCCTGGCCTGCTCATCACATCACAATATCAGACCTGATTTACACCTGTGAATCAGGTGTAACGTAGTGGAGTAGAAACACTAACTCCACGTAGTGGAGTAGAAACACTAACACACGTCAAGTAAATGCCGTGTTAATACACAGCCTTTTGATATTGTGAATGAATAGCGTTTACACGCCTTTCTTAACCCTCTCCCTACCCTAGCTTCATGTCCACACCCCGGTTCAGCCCTACACTCTAATCCTCTCCCTACCCTAGCTACATGTCCACAGCCCCCAGTTCAGCCCTAACGCCTAACCCCCCTCCCTACCCTAGCTACATTCCACACCCCGGTTAGCCCTAACTCTCAATCCTCTCCCTACCCAGCTACATGTCCACACCCCAGTTTCAGCCCTAACCCTAACCCTCTCCCTTACCCCTAGCTACATGTCACACCCCGTTTAGCCCGAACTCTAATCCTCTCCGTACCCTAGCTACATGTCCACACCCCAGTTCAGCCCTAACCCAACCCCTCCCGTACCCTAGCTACATCCACACCCCGGTTAGCCCTAACTAATCCGTCCCTACCCTAGCTACAGGTCCACACCCCGGTTCAGCCCTAACTCTAACCCTCTCCCTACCCTAGCTTCGATGTCCACACCCCGTTTAGCCCTAACTCTAGATCCTCTCCCTACCCTAGCTTCATGTCCACACCCCCGTTCAGCCCTAACTCACCCTCCTCCCTTACCCTAGTTCATGTCCACACCCCGGTTTAACCCCTACTCGAACCCTCTCCTACCCCTAGCTTCATGTCCACACCCCGTTTAGCCCTAACTCTAATCCTTTCTCCCTACCACTAGCTCATGTCCACACCCCGTTCCAGCCCTAACTCTAACTCATAACCCTCTCCCTACCCTAGCTCATGTCCACACCCCGTTCAGCCCTAACCTCAAACCTTCACATTTAGATTGCTACCATCGGGTCATCGCCTTCCGTCCATACAGACGTGTCTTGAGCAGGTCAGGCCACATCTTTTTTTTCAACCCATAACCACCCTACATTAGCCCTGACTCCTAGCTGCTTCCTTCCACGGATGGCGGCCGAGCCCTCTGCCCTGGTCCACAACCCTACAGCCAGGTGTAAATACAGAGGGATCTCCCACGATGCATGCCGAGCCCTCTGCCCTGTCCACTAAACCCTACAGCAGTGTAAACAGAGGGAATCCTGTCCACGAGCGGCCGAGCCCTCGGCCCGTCCACTAACTAACAAGCAGTGATAAAAACAGAGTATTATATTCGTCCCTGGTAGTGCTCGAGCCTCGCCCTTGTCCACTTAAACCTACCTAACACTTGGGGCCAGTTCCCAGACCACAGATAGTCTACTCCTTTCTTAACACGGGCCAGTTTCCAGACACAGAGTAGTACCTATCTTTCTTAGACACTTGGCCACGCAGTTTGCTCTCTAGACACAGCAGTAGGCGATCCTGTTATCTTAAACCAACTTGGGCACAGGTGCGCAGGACACCAAGATATAATCCTGTTTCCGTGTTCTTCTAACATCTTGCGGGCCAGTATTCCCGACACGAAGTATAGTCCATCCTGTTTCTAACACTTGCGTCCATGCCAGAACACAGAGTAGGTCCTATCTTGTTCTAACACTTGGCCAGTTCCCAGACACAATTAATCCTAGTCTTGTTCTTAACACTTGGCGCCAGTTCCCAGACACAGAGTTAGTCCAGTCCCTCTTAGAACCACTTGGGGCCAGTTCCCAGACACAGAGTATCTAGTCCCGTTCTTAACACTTCGGCCCAGTTCCCGACAGCAGATATAGTCCTAGGTCCGCCTTCTTCCACTTTGGGCCAGTTTCCGCCACAGACTCAGTACCTAGTTCCCTATCTTAACCTAACCACCTTACGGGGCACAGCTTTAGCGCCAGACAGTACAAAAGTAACATGAATTGGCCTATCCAGAGATCTTCCACCGGATTTTGCCAACACTGGGGCCCAGTCCCAGGACACAACTCTAGCCCGTCTGCCTCCCTGAAATCCTGTTGCCTACCAATACACACTACCCCTTTAGAGCGAGCCATTTCCCTAGATACAACAGATATTACAACACAGTAATGTCCTGTTCCTAAAAGAGCACTCTCAGGTAAGCTTTTCTATAGGAGAATGCGTTTATATCCAAGCTAGTCATACCACAAGCTTAATATAATGTCTGTGGAACCGGCGCCCAAAATATTTGGAAAGTTGATGAAATACGTACTTGAACCCACAGGGACTGCTCCACAACAGTTCGTGCGCCCACTGAGCTTATTCCATACGACCCAGACCAGCGTCCGACCTCCACTTGTGAATCCCACCCGAGTAAACCTACAACAGTAGGATTGTTGATTGCACTCCATAACCTGTCTACCAGAGGGAGGATCTTCCAACGGATACGCCGAGACTCCTACCCCTGACCTCATCTTGTCCAGCACCCCTGATATTACTGAACGCTGAGTCACGAAAGTGCTAATAGGATACAGAGGGATGTATCTTCTCCACGGATGATCCATGACTGTAGAGGTTCCGAAGCCATCTGCCGACATCTGTCACATAGATGTTCACTCATCTGAACAGCCAGGGTTCATTCTTTCTCTTTGAAGTCATCTCTAAGTATTGTATCGTACTATAACAAAGCAACGCAAGTGAAGTGGACTCCCTGTTCTCACTCTTCCTTTCTGAACACACCTCCTCTTTACCAGCCTGACCCCCTCTCTCCCCACACACTTGTTCCACAACGCACACGCATCGTGTAAATGACAGTAGGGAGATCCTTTGTCTCTATCAAACTCTATGGCCCCGATCATCTTTCTGCCAAGACGACACCGACGCCCTTCCCCTTGCCTTCCACCCGGACTCCTCTTAACCACACTGTGACTGATAGCTCTATACCTCAAACTCTATGGCCCGCTGTTCTCACTGTTCGAACCACACCCCCTCCTTCCAGCGACTTAACACACTTGTGATGTGCCTATCAAATCTATGGCCGGTCTCCTTTCTAACAACCTCCTCCTCCATGCGACTCTAACACACTGTGTGTCATTATCAAACTCTATGGCCCTTTCTCCTTTTCTGAGATGTCTAACAAACTTACAGAGGCCTCCGAGTATTCTTTCCATGCAGCTCAGAGCACACTGTATGTCCGGCACATATCAGCACCAATCTCCTTGACATGGCCCGCTGTTCTCCTTTCCCTGTGAGATCCACACCTCACCTTACAGCCACGCTTCCGATAGAACGATCACAGACATAAGAATCTACATCTAGCCGTGATGGTGCTCTATCGAAACTCTATCCCCGGACCCCGCCTCGTCTTTGCCTTCCTTTCTGGACACACCTCCTCCTTTCCAGCCGTCACCTCTAACACACATGTGTGCTGCTCTTATTCAAAAACTCTATCCCCCTGTCCGGGAATGCAGGACCACTTTCCCCCTTTTTTAAAGCGGGACATTTTCAGAAGCTTTCATAATGTGGGTGTCCTTGATAGTCTCTATCACAGGCAGAAGCCCCGTAGCCCCATGGCTCTTTGCATTGAACGACTCCTGTGGTGCCTGTACGGTGCGTGGGTACTCTGTGTGTTGGTGGGTACAGCCACTGGCAAGTTCAATGGGTCTTTTGGAATTGGTGGGGATGAACAAGTGAAGACTAAGGAGATAGCGAACACCTCTCTTACTACAGTTGCCAACGAAGAAAGCTCCAGGACCTAGCCAGGGTAGTGATTCAGAAAGCTTACCCTCATCTCAGACGCGAAGCTGAGAGAGACCCCCAGGGCAGGAGAGGCAGGAACAGACTCCTACCCTCATCCAAGAAGCCTCTGAGCCAGTACAGGAGTGAAAGGGAGGCAAGGTGAGGAGCCGCGGCGAGCCGTGCTGTGCTTCATCTGCGCTGGACCCTGATTCATCTTTCCAGATGGACTAACCATCACCAATACCCAGAAGAAGAAGAAGTACCAGACAGACAAGAAGAGGAGAGTTACAGACCAAGAAGAAGAACGAGTACCAGACCAGAAGAAGAAGCAGCCTTACAAACCAGAAGAAGATATTACCAGACCAGAAGAAAAGAGCATACCAGAACAGGTAGTAAGAAAGAAGTAGAGCCAGCTAACCAGACAACAGAAGAAGAAGAATACCAGACCAGAAGAAGAAGATACGACAGACCAGAATGACACGAAGGGCTTCTCTAATCCGCAGACACAGAAGAAGAAGAGTATTACCAGACCAAAGAATAGAGGCATGTACGCACACCAGAAGAGAAGAGGAGTACCAGACCAGAGAATAAAGATTTACCAGCAGCTAGGAAGCACACAGATTACCAGACTCAGAAGAAGAAGCATTGAGCACCCATATCTCTGAGATGCAAGCAAGCAGAGTACTACAGACTCAATATAAAAAGACCGAGATACTACCAAGAGCGAGAAGGTAGAATGATCAAGCCCAGAAGAGGGAGAATAAAATGAGAAGGACCCAGATCCGAGTAAGAACGCAAGAACCCGAGTTACCGACCGCCAGCGACGAAGAAACGCAGCGTCACTCAGTCCACCCAGAAGAAGAAAGAGAGGCTAGTGGAATAGAAGTGAGATAAGTCAGGCTGGAGGACGGCGACAAAGGCTACAGCAGAGCTGTGAGAAAGGAGGGGAGAGTACAGATGGGAGATCTTCTCACCGTATGCGGGGTCGAGAGCCCCTGCCTGTCCACTAAGCCAGCTACCAGCCAGAGACAGGATGGACGGAGTAGGTAGACTACAGAGGAGGGAGATCTTCCCACCGATGATCTCTTCTCGCTCCTCTGAGCCTAACACACAAAGGGGTGAGGGAGCGCAGAGCCACACCCTCTCTGCACGGGCTACCATGTCCACTAACCGTACAGCAGTGTAAATACAGAGGTGAGAATCTTTCCACGATTGCGCCGAGCCCTTGCCCTGTCCAGCTAAACCTACAGCAGTGAGTAAAATACAGAGAGATCAGTCTTCCACGGATAGGCCGACCCTCTGCCTGTCCACTAACCTACAGCAGTAAATACAGAAAGGGAGATCTCCAGCGATGGCGGCCGAGCCCCTCGGCCCTGTCCACTGAACCTCAGCCATGTAAATACAGAGGAGATCTTGCCACGTAGGGCCGAGCCCTCTGCCTGTCCCACTAAACACTACAAGCAGTGTAAATAACAGAGGGAGATCTTCCACCGATGGGCCGAGCCTCTGTCTCCTGCCCACTACAATTACAGCAGATGGTAAATACAAGAGGGAGATCTTCCACGTGAGCCTCGTGCGCCTCTGGCCTGTCCACGTAACCTACAGCAGTGTAAGATACAGAGGGAGTATCTTTTACCATCATGCGCTGGCCCTGCTGCCTTCCCTAAAACCTACAGCAGTGTAAAATACAGAGGAGAGATCTCCACGAGTGCCGGGTCCCGAGCCCTCTCCGCTTGTCCACTAAAACCTACAGCAGTGTAAATACAGAGGGAGATGTTTCCACGGTAGGCCGAGCCCTCTGCCCTGTCCCACTAACCTACAGACAGACTTGTAATACAGAGGAGATCTTGCCATGTAGCCGAGCCCCCCTACTGCCCTGTCCCACTAACCTATCGTGTGGAGCTGTAAGTGTCCTTAAACTAACAGCGAGGGAGATCTCACGATGCGGCCGAAGCCTCGGCCTCTGTTCCACTGAACCCGTCAAAGCAAGAGTGATACACATCATCAGAGGCGATGCATCGTTTCCGTAAGTGGACCTAGCGTAACTCTCCTTCTTCTAGTATTCTCCTCCTTCCGTTTTGACATTCTGTGATTCGTATCTAGATTGAGAGAGACAGAGTTACCGTCGGAGAGAATTCTTCTAACCCTTGAGAGAGGCCTGTATTTTACACTGCCTGTAGTGGTGGAGTTAGTGGAAACACTCAAGTACCAACTGATCCTAGGGAAATCTGTGTTTTGGGTTGGCCACGGCCCGCGATAGAGTGCTCACAACAAAGACGCACTCGGCGCGCACGTGAGGGAAGATCTTCCCTCCATGTATTTAATTACACTGCTGTAGGTAGTTAACAGGTTTGAGAGTGGCACCAAGGGAGCAGAGGGCGGATGATGACCATCCCTACCAGGGAAGATCTCCACTCTGGATTTACACCTGCTGGAGGTTACGTGGACACGGCAAGGCCGGGTAACAGCAACAGACTCACTCTGCAGATTAGAACCAACTGATCCAGACGTGCCGTATAACAGCAAAGACTTCAACTCTGCAGAAGTTAACACCTACCGTGGAAAAATCCTCCCTTCATGATTTACACTGGCTGTTGTAGGTCTAGCAGGTGGACAGGGCAAAGGCCTTCTTGCCGTGCCCGCATCGTGGAAGATCCTCGCCTCATGTATTTTTAACACTGCTCTGTAGTTAAGGTGGACCAGAGCAGAGGAGACTCTCTCGGCCACATCAGTTGCTACCGACTCTTCCAGCTAGAAGTATATTTACACTAGCGTAGTAAACGTGGACGGCCGCAGAGGGCTCGGGGATCTGTCCGCATCGTGGAGGCAAGACGCGTGCTCCTCCCTCTTGAGCATATTCACCACTGCATGATCTAGTCAGCTTATGGACACAATGGCAGCGAGCAGGGCTAACAACTGATTCCAGGATCTGGGGCCGCAGGCCTGCTCCGTGGAAGATCTCCCTCTGTATTTACACTGCTGTAGGTTAGTGGACAGGGCAGAGGGCTCGGCCTACCGTGGAAGATCTCCCTCTGTATTTACACTGCTGTAGGTTAGTGGACAGGGCAGAGGGCGCGCCGCATCGTGGAAGATCTCCCTCTGTATTTACACTGCTGTAGGTTAGTGGACAGGGCAGAGGGCTCGGCCTCCGTGGAAGATCTCCTCTGTATTTACACTGCTGTAGGTTAGTGGACAGGGCAGAGGCTCGGCCCATCGTGGAAGATCTCCCTCTGTATTTACACTGCTGTAGGTTAGTGGACAGGGCAGAGGCGCTCCGCATCGTGGAAGACTCCCTCTGTATTTACACTGCTGTAGGTTAGTGGACAGGGCAGAGGCTCGGCCGCATCGTGGAAGATCTCCCTCTGTATTTACACTGCTGTAGGTTAGTGGCAGGGCAGAGGGCTCGCCCGCACGTGGAAGATCTCCCTCTGTATTTACACTGCTGTAGGTTAGTGGACAGGGCAGAGCTCGGCCGCATCGTGGAAGATCTCCCTCTGTATTTACACTGCTGTAGGTTAGTGGACAGGGCAGAGGCGCGCCCTACCATGGAAGATCTCCCTCTGTATTTACACTGCTGTAGGTTAGTGGACAGGGCAGAGGGCTCGGCCACATCGTGGAAGATCTCCCTCTGTATTTACACTGCTGTAGGTTAGTGGACAGGGCAGAGGGCTCGCGCTACCGTGGAAGATCTCCCTCTGTATTTACACTGCTGTAGGTTAGTGGACAGGCAGAGGGTCGGCCGCCATCGTGGAAGATCTCCCTCTGATTTACACTGCTGTAGGTTAGTGGACAGGGCAGAGGGCTCGGCCTACCGTGGAAGATCTCCCTCTGTATTTACACTGCTGTAGGTTAGTGGACAGGCAGAGGCTCGGCCTACCGTGGAAGATCTCCCTCTGTATTACACTGCTGTAGGTTAGTGGACAGGGCAGAGGGCTCGGCCGCATCGTGGAAGATCTCCCTCTGTATTTACACTGCTGTAGGTTATGGGACAGGGCAAGAGCTCTGGCCGCCATCATGGAAGATCTCCCTCTGTATTTACATGCTCTTGTCACACGTAGGTTAGTGACAGGGCAGAGGGCTCGGCCGCATCGTGGAAGATCTCCCTCTGTATTTACACTGCTTAGTAGTTATGGATGTCGGGAAGCTCTGTGTGAAACCCCGCTGCATATGACGCGCAGGAGCTCGCCCATCGTGAGATCAGATCTCTGCATGTCATAGCATGTGTGTAGTTAAAGTGGACAGGGCAGAGGGCGCGGTCCCTACTCGTGGAAGATCTCCCTCTGTATTTACACTGCTGTAGGTTAGTGGACAGGGCAGAGGGCTCGGCCCATCGTGGGAGATCTCCCTCTGTATTTACACGCTGTAGTGTAGTGGACAGGGCAGAGGGCTCGGCCGCATCGTGGAAGATCCCTCTGTATTTACACTGCTGTAGTTAGTGGACAGGGCAGAGGGCGCGCGCATCGTGGAAGAAGCAGCTAGTGGTCAGGGGCTTAATGTTAGGGTGGTTAGGGTTGAAAAAAAGAATGTGGCCTGACCTGCCTCAAGACACGTCTGTATGACGAAGCATGACAGATGGCGCAATATAAATGTGAAGGTTAGAGTTAGGGCTGAACGGGTGTGGACATGAAGCTAGGGTAGGGGAGGTTAGATTAGAGTTAGGGCTGAACCGGGGTGGACATGTAGCTAGGGTAGGGAGAATTAGAGTAGGGCTAAACCGGGGTGTGGACATGAAGCTAGGGTAGGGAGAGGGTTAGAGTTAGGGCTAAACCGGGTGTGGACATGAAGCTAGGGTAGGGAGAGGGTTAGAGTTAGGCTGAACCGGGGTGTGGACATAGCTAGGGTAGGAGGAGGATTAGGTTAGGGCTAAACGGGGTGTGGACATAAGCTAGGGTAGGAGAGGGATTAGAGTTAGGGCTAACCGGGGGTGTGGACATGTAGCTAGGGTAGGGAGAGGTAGATTAGGGCTAAACCGGGGTGTGGACATGTAGCTAGGGTAGGGGGGGTTAGGGTTAGGGCTGAACTGGGGTGGGACATGTAGTGGGTAGGGAGAGGATTAGAGTTAGGGCTAAACCGGGGTGTGGACATGTAGCTAGGGTAGGGAGAGGTTAGGGTTAGGGCTGAACTGGGGTGTGACATGTAGCTAGGGGGGAGAGATTAAGTTAGGGCTAAACCGGGTGTGGACAGTAGCTAGGGTAGGGAGAGAGGTTAGGTTAGGCTGAACTGGCGGTGTGGACAGTGTAGCTAGAGTAGAGGGATTTAGATGTAGGGCTGAACCGGTGTGACATGAAGCTAGGAGGGAGAGGGTTAAGAAAGGCGTGTAAACGCTATTCATCACAATATCAAAAGCTGTGTATTAACACGGCATTACTTGACGTGTGTTAGTTTTCTACTCCACTAACTCACTGACCCGTGTCACAGGTAAATCAGGTCTGATATTGTGATGTGATGAGCAGGCCCAGGCTATTAGTGTCAGTGCTTGTTGTTGTGTGTTCCTGTTCCAGGGATCATGGCCTTGACGTCCTCCAGACTAGAACATGATATAGAGGTGGTCTATAAAAGTCGCTGAGTAGCCTGGAGAACACAGCATTAGTGCTACGAGGTAACACCACCTCCATCTGTCAGCTCAATGACCATTACATGTTGTTACTAAACCATTCACAGTGCCATTAGGATCTCAACTGAATGGAAGGCTCAATATCCTGCGGTTCAGTCTCACTTTCTTTGTTGTTGTCTTCAAGCCTTCTCTCTCACAGATCAACAGCCATTCATCTGTGGGAACCAAGGAATCCTAGTGCGGTTCAATGTCTAACATCAACACTCCCTCCCGTCGCTAGTTCTCCCCTCCATTTCCCTCCATCCTACCTGACTAACCCCCATCTACTTTACTAAGACCACGCCCTTGTCGCAATATATTCTTACCCGCTTATGTACAATAAGGTGGTCCTGTAAAGATGATCCACCACACCCAGCCACCACAACGGAACCAGGAACACAGTGCACAACTTCCTTACCCATCAAAGCAAATCCACAAACCTACCCGTGCGTCTCGTCCTTCATTTTCCTCGTCATTCTCTTTCGTGTGTAGATCGTGGCGAGAAGCGACTCCGATGTAGGAGTAAGTGCTCACGCCCTCTCCTCCCCTTCGCCTCCTCCTACACCAGACTATCCTCTCTTCTCCTCCCCTCCTCCACCCTGACTATCATCACTTCTATTCTTCTTGCTCGTTGCGTGTATTGCTAATATTACCCTTGGTAGTCTACAATAGTAAATAAGGATACTCTCAGTATCCTTGATCTTCGATAACAGTGCTCTATGAGCGACAACCTAGCTCTTCGCTTTGTGAGCGTCTGGTACTTCTCTTATTCTTAGCTAGAGAACCGACTCTACTCTCATTCCTAAGGAGTGCATATCCTCATCTGTCACTACGGTAATCTCTCTTGCTTATTTAAAATCTGAGTGTGAGAGGGAGGTCTGATAGAGCTCTTCTGTCATGTACTGGCTTCTCCAGGAGATCTGAGAGTACTCGTACGAGTGATGGCTAGTGTTCTTCTAGGATCTGGGCTTCTCGGACTTCTGTAATCTCTTCTCTTTCTAGTCTGGGTAAGCTCTTCTATGCGTTCTTGATCTAGACGGAGGTGACTCTCAGCTAATGCGTCTTTTGTCGTTCTGCGTAATCTCTTCTTCTTTCGTGAGGTTTCACTGTCAGTTAATGAACCTAGGTGAAGTACAGTGCATTTGGCTCTGTGCTGAGAGCTCATCATCTAACGCCTTCGTTTTGCGTGAGGGATCTGAAGGATAATCTATTCTTCTCTCCTTTTCTGCTGTTTCTCCTCCCTTCCGGTACCATCCTCTCTCTCCTTTCTTCTAGCCCTCGATGTTCTCTTATAATTTCTTGTGTATTAAAAATTGAGGAATATAGTAAGCAGGCGTCCCTGCGTTACCTCATCTCTTCTCTGCTTCCCTTAAAACAGCCGATCCATCTATCAGGACATCTTTCCACTAATGAAGTGAAGCTACAACTATCTGCTCCTTCTGGTCTGTGTAAATATCCGTCGACTTTCTTCCATTCAGCCACAAGAGCATTATCGAGTCGGGCAACTGATGATAGCGATTTAGGCCGTGCTTACAGAGTCCCTTCTGGTTTGGTAATGTCATACTTCTCCTTCTGGTCTCTATTCATACGCCAAAGTACATTGTCTCTTCTTCTTCTTGAGGTCTGGTGACTCTCCCTCTTCTTCTGGTGTCATGTTGCAGGGCGCTACTCTCCTTGCTTGCGTTCTCTGAGTGCCTGGAGTATGTGTCCAAATGTATCATATCTCGAGACCATACCTCCAGGAAGATGAACATCCCACACCAACCCGATTTCTGTATGTCGACCCAGTCCCCCCCCCTTTCTTCCTTCGTCTTCACTACCTGCCTGGCATCCAGGTTTGGATGTTAAGGTCCTGTCTCGCTCGCTCCCTGCCCCCTCAGGGCTCTCTCAGTCGGGTTGAGGCAGAAGTGCCATGCGTGGAACAGGGAACATGACTTTCCCCTCCCCTGGTCGTAACACCTCGTGTGAAAAGTCCTTCTTGGCCAGCAAACAGTTGGGACACCCCAGTGTATGAGTGCTGTAATACTCGAAGGAATTGTCACTTGTAGCCCGTTCCTATCTTCCTTTATCCCTTCTCTGTTCTGTAGCCTGCGTCTTAAAACCCGACTTCCCTCTCCACTGGACGTCCTACAAAGCCAGACCATCGCATTAACTTCCGACAACATGAGAACAACAGCCCCAGAACCAATTTCTCCCTCCTCCGCAGCCCCACATACACTTACAGCACACTACCAAGAGTGCCCACCCACATGTATTGAGTACACAGGCACGGATCATACACACACACAGTGGGAGCCATACCGGTCCCTTAGCAGAGACACATAGGCCGAAAAATTGATAGCCAACCAATTGGAGGCTTTAGCGTGTGAGACATTTCTGCGAGCTGGCCATCCCTAGAGTACATGAGTGACAAGACACCACACATTAGAACTTCTGAAGGAAATGATAATCCCCTTGTGATGAAAAAAAAGTCAACGTGAAGCTCATATCCCCTGCATAACGTAAGCGGGACGGATTTGCTCCATAACGTGACCTATATTGGATTTTTGTCTAAGTAGAGATGCACATCAGCAGTGTGTTAGATGGAAATAGTGCTGCCTCGATTTGTATACACCTGTCTGGAAGAGCGAGTATCGAGTGGGCTAAGATTGAGGTGTCCTCCAGAGAAAATCGCACTGAACGGAACATTGAGGGAAGGCGGCATTCCACATAGACTGTTTTTGATATTATAAGTGAAATAGTCAGCACACTTCAGACATCTGAACTAATTGCAGCAAGGTCCAGAGGCCCAAGCTTCCAAGGACACCGCCCTGGCCGCAGCTCGCTCCGGCGTTTCTCTCCTCTCTTCGTTCCCATCTCCCACACCACACAACACTATCTACACACACACACACACACACACACTACACACACCACACCTACCCACACACACACAACTACACCACACACCACACAACACACACTACAAGCACACAGCATCCGCCCCATGCGGCGCACCGAACAGAAGCACACAGACCCGAGACACACCACAGCACACACACAGCACACACACACCACCTCACCACAGGTTCAGCGGCTTTGGGTTAGTGAAATTCACATACTAACATTCACATGAATGTTGTATATTCATGCCCCCAATACGGTGAAATGTATAGAAATAATGGATCTCCATCTCTAGTATAAAAAGCGTATACACAAATCTTCATTATATCAATGCATGTTCATAAGAAATGAAAAACTTTACCACGGTAGCAGGCCCCATAAGAGTTGAAGTCACAGACAACATCACACAAAACAGATACAGCTATTCATCGTTACGATTCGGCAACTATGGGCTGAAAGAGATTAAGATCGGTTTAGAGGTGATTTTGGATGTGTATGTGGCTGCAGCAAAGGAGAGAACAGCGGGCATAGAGGACTTACATGAAAATTAGTAGCTCCAATTCATTACCCATGCGAAGCGAGAAACATAAACGTTCCCAGGATAAGACTAGATAACTACAACCGCCCCACTATTCAGTGGTTCGAGGCGATGTTGGAGATATAGGACTAGTAGGTGTTCGCTCTAGATAAATATATTGTGTTACAAAGAGTGATGTGTCCAGTGAGGCAACCAATCGAGCGAGGGAGGAACTCGGCCACACAACCGTCCCAGGTTGGCCAAGGGGCTGTATCCATCTAATTACCTTCTTATACTTTAGGTTATCCTAATAATTGGGAGGGTTCCACAGTATACGTAAATTCTTGGAAAAATGGAGTAATTTCCCATCTCCTTCCAACGTACAGAGCCCCACTTCCCTGTGCCACCCCTGCGCTCACGACATATTTACACCAAGGATACCCGCTATAAGATCATTATATAAACAACTGCTCCCTAGCCACACACCACATGGTTACTCCCCTGATAAACATTGCAGGAGGCACGCACAATGCCTCTAGTACTAATATGCCAATATTGGGGCGGGCCGCATTTTACGATCCTGTAATTAAATACATTTCGCTCAGAGCCTTCACAGACCGAAGGGGCCACAGTGGAGCGGGTGGGGAAGCGATGAGAGTCTGCGACACCCGACATGAGACTACGGGGGGGTAGGTCAGTCGGGTATGGGTGATTTTCCTCCAGTCGACGCATGTATCAAATTGAACCTTTATCAATTTTACATTCATCACGACACAGGGGCCCTTCAGCAAAGGAGATCAGAGAGGTAGACCGACGGGGACGTATAAACTGCGGTTGCAGCACGCGCTTAGCCACCACCCACCCGTCCCAAACCTTGCCACACCGGGCTGGGCCGTCCGATCACCAAACCACCCGTACGGGGACACGAACTGGATTGCTCCAAGCCACCAGCAAGGACTCCCTTGCCCGCTGCTGCGCCCGCTACCCCTACGTTCCCCACTCTCTCTGTTGACGCTCGCCCCGGTTACCCTGTTCCCCACCTCTCTTTGACGCATGGCCAGTTTACCCTATGTCCGCCCACCATCAAGTCTGTATGACGGCTAGCCCCCGTCAACTCGTGGCATTACACCTGGTTTTCGCGCCCACGCTCGCTCCCCGCTGTCCCCACCTCGCTCGCCATGTTCCCCACCTCTGCTCCCCTGGAAAATCATCCCACCTTCGCAGTCCGCGCTGCCTTCCCACGACCTCGCTCCCCTGTTCCCCACCTCTCTGTTTTGACTGCCCCTGTACTCCTGTTCTGCCCGCACCTCCTTCCCTCGTTCCCCATCCTCCTCCCCTGATCTCCCACTCTCTGTCGACGCTGCACCCAATACCCTGAAGGTATCTCCCCCACCTCGGCTCCCTCGTGATTCCCCACCTCGTGATCATCTTCCCCCTGATTTCCACCTATCCAAAACTCGCTCTTCCGCTCACAACGCACACTCCTCTCCATGTCGCATCCGGTAGGGGCGACCCCCCATTACCCTGATTCCCACCTCGCCTCCCCTGTTCCCCTGCACCGTCTAATGCTCCCCTCGTTCCCCACCTCCGGCTCCCCTGTCCCAGCCTCGTCTCCCCGCTGTTCCCCTCAACTCTGCGCCATTCTGCCTGTGCCCACCTTTCGGCTCCCCTAGTTCCCCACCGGATCGCTCCCACTTTAGTTCCCCACCTTGCGCCTCACCCCTGAGTTCCACCCCAGTCAACTCCACCAATATACATAAGTACCCACACTCAGCAATCCCTGTATCACCCACCCTCGCCTTACTACACCAAACCCTCCCGAAGTATCCCCACCACGCTCCGACTCCGCACTAAGTTCACCCAGACCAATGAGTACCGCACTCCCCTACGGTTCCCCACCTTCGGGACCACCTTTCACCCTGTTTTCCGCCACACGCGTCGCTCACACTTTCCCCCCAACCTCCGCTTCCCCCTGGTTTCCCCGACCATCGCATCGGTTCTGCTGTTCTCCCAACCTCTAAGCTCCCCGTTAGTCCCCACCTCGAGGCCATCTCCCCATTTCACCGCCACCTCGTCCCCTCCCACCTTCCGAGCTCCAGCTCTGTTGCTCCCACCTTCGGTGCTCCCCCTGTTCCCCACCTACGTGCGTCCCTCTGGTTTGACGCCGCACTCGCCTTCCCGCACGGTCCCCACACATCGCTCCCCACTTTCTCCCACCGTGCGCGCTTCCCTATGTGGCTGTTCCCCACCATCACAGCTCCACACTGTCCACACGCTCAGCTCCCGCTGTTCCCCCACCCTTCACGCTCCCCTGTCGGGCAGTTACCCACACCTCTCGCTTTTTCCCCCCCTTGAGTTCCCCACCTCGGTCCCCTTCCCCCACCTCGCCCCCTAGTTCACGGCCCACCCGCTCACCAGAACAACCTGCAGTTCGCCCCACACCTCGGCTCCCCATGGAGCCCTCACCGCTGCCCGCGGTAGGCCCCACCTCGCTCCTCTAACCAGCGAATTCTCCCCACCTCGCTCCCTTCCCCACCTCGCTCCCCTGCATTCCCCAAACCATTCGAACGATGCCCCCCGATCGGTATCCCCACCTCGCCGCTCCCGCCTAGGTCCAGGCCCCAACCTAACATCAGCGGTGATCCCCAGTCCCCTGTATCGCACGCCAGGCCGGCGCCTCCCCTCTTCCCATCCTAACAAACAACCCCCACTTTCGCGCATGCACTTTGCTCTTGACGCACATTCCCCGTTGTGCCCACAGGCGACTGGGACATGGCAAACAAAAGACGCGATATAGACTGCACATCAAAGTGGACCAGTGCCGGAATCAACCGAAGGTAGACCGGACGTGACATTGTTGCCTGAAGCGCCGACCATACATGTTGCAGGATCCCGATCCAGAAGCAGGTGTGGACTAAATGCCGTGCACTCACAAGGGTAAGCAAAGATCAGCACATGAAAAGAGACGCAAGGCACCGTCACGCGTCAGATCCCCGCACAAACGCAACAGAAGCAATCACACCCCTCCCTTCCCTACTCAAACAAAATGTTCTGCAAGGCGCGGAATCCAGGAGTCCTGGAGTGCACGGGTGGCTGTACAAAACTGCGTTCATAGCAAGGTAGCACCCCTCGTTAAACTACAATTACATCAAAGAAACGAGTCATACAGATTATGAACAGATGATGGATGCTTCTTATAGCGTATTCTCTCCCTACCTCCCTACTTCGCTAGCAGTAAGTCTCAATCGCACCAATTCTCACACACACACACGCAACCTGCCTTCTCTCTATCACATACATGTTCACACCACAACCCACACACTCTCCTTCGCACATTCTCACACACAACACAACCACACCGACTCTTACTCGCATACAGACATCTTCTCAACACACGAGACACTGAATCGACCCACTCAAGCTCTCAGACCACCAAGCGAGTTCTTCGCACCACTTACACACACTAACTCTCTCTCGCGCATACGAAACTCACAACGCACAACACACCACACTCTCCATAGTCGAGCACATTAGCTCACATCACCACACAGCACTCTCTCTTCCGGCAGCATTCTCATGCTCACACGACACTTCTCTCATCGCCACGATTCTCCACACACACACTCCCCATCGCACACATCTCTCGTCGCACCGCGATTCATCACAAGCCACACCACGACCAAGCCAAAGACATACTTACTCGTCAGCGACCATGTGCTCAATCACCACGACAACACACTCTCTCTCGCCACATTCTCACACCACACAGACCACAGGCGTCATCTTCAGCAACCGAGTTGCCTCACCACCACCACCAAGCTCTTCATTTGCAGTCGCACATTCTCACACAGCATCACTCTCTTCTCGCTACATTCTCACGACACAGCAGCGACCTCTCTCGCACAATTTATTCACCACGTCCATCGACACACACTCTCTCGCACGGATTCTACACGACACCAGACACACCACACAAATCTCTTCTTGAACGACTAACATTTCTCACCGAGGCTGACGACACACACCCAATCTCCGAGCCACAGTGTCTCGAACACACACAACTACTCTCTGCAGACACATTCTCACACAACACACTCTGCAGTCGTGTTCGCACGATTCTCACACAACACACCACATACCAAACTCTCACTTCGCCACAATTCTCCAACACACACACATCTCATCAAACGGCACATTCTCACTGAACACACACAACACTCTCCAGTCGCAGCGGAAATTCCTCACTGCACAACCATCGACATCCCTCTCGCACATTTCGCACACGACACACTATCACTCTTCGATCTGCACATTTCTACACAGCACAAGCACACTAACTCTCCTCCGCACATTCTCCCACGACCTAAATCACTGACAGCTTCTCTCTCGTGCGACATGTTTACAGCTCAACCGCAACAGCCCACACCACATCCTCTCGCACATTGCTCACAACACGACCTCTGCTCTCTCACAAATTCTCACGACACCACACACACCCACTCTCTCGCCACATCTCACACACACACATCCTCTCTCGCACAAATATCTCACACACACTTCTCGTCCCGCACATCTCTTCACAACACACAGCGCACACTCTCTCGCACATTCTCACACCACACACACTGCTCTCCACACACCCACATTCTTCTTCACGACCACGAGTCAGTCTCCTCATCCACATTACAACACACCCTCTATGCTCACAACATTCTCAAGGCACACACACACACACACTCTCTCTTCAGCTAAACAACAACTTTCATCTAAGAGCCACGTGCCTATCTGTCATACTAACGAACCCCAGGAGAACTGATCACCGAGCGGACTCTTCGAATGGGGACTCCGATGCCCTCAGTTCAGACCCAACCTCCGTTATCTCATTTCTCGGGACATCCTCCACCATCTCGTCAAGCCTCCCCGCCGCCCCCCCCCCCTCTACATCCTATCATAACAGAGCATCCACCCGCGGTACCGCCGGCCCTCAGTTCAGTCCGTTCTCCTTCATTCTGATCCATGCAGCTGGCGTCTACTCTCCCTCCATTTCTCTCCTCTTAGGCTCTCTCTCCTCTCTCTCGTCTGCCCTCTCTCTCTCCCTCCTAGCTGACTCCTCTTCCTGCGCTCGTTATCTCTTCACTTATCTATTCTA
>NC_036860.1:74991130-75001130 GCF_002910315.2 Salvelinus sp. IW2-2015
TGATTGGTAATATAGCTGAATGGTATAGCCGTTTACACGCCTTTCTTAACCCTCTCCCTACCCTAGCTTCATGTCCACACCCCGGTTCAGCCCTAACCCTAACCCTATCCCTACCCTAGCTTCATGTCCACACCCGGTTTAGCCCTAACTCTAATCCTCTCCCTACCCTAGCTTCATGTCCACACCCCGTTAGCCCTAACTCTAATCCTCTCCCTACCCTAGCTACATGTCCACACACCCGGTTTAGCCCTAACTCTAATCCTCTCCCTACCCTAGCTACATGTGCCACACCCCAGTTCAGCCCTAACCCTAACCCTCTCCCTACCCTAGCTACATGTCCACACCCCGGTTTAGCCCTAACTCTAATCCTCCCTACCCTAGCTACATGTCCACACCCCAGTTCAGCCCTAACCCAACCCTCTCCCTACCCTAGCTACATGTCCACACCCCCGGTTCAGCCCTAACTCTAACACCTCTCCCTACCCTAGCCTACATGTCCACACCCGGTTTAGCCCTAAACTCTAATCCTCTCCCTACCCTAGCTTCATGTCCACACCCCGTTTAGCCCTAACTCTAATCCTCTCCCTACCCTAGCTACATGTCCACACCCCGGTTCAGCCCTAACTCTAACTCTAACCCTCCCCTACCCTAGCTTCATGTTCCACACCCCGTTCAGCCCTAACTCTAACCTTCACATTTAATATTGCGCCATCTGTCATGCTTCCGTCATACAGACGGTCTTGAGGCAGGTCAGGCCACATCTCTTTTTTCAACCCTAACCACCCTAACATTAGCCCTGACCCTAGCTGCTTTTCACCGATGCGCGAGCCCTCTGCCTGTCCACTAACCTACAGCAGTGTAAATACAGAGGGAATCTTCCACGATGCGCCGAGCCCTCTGCCCTGTCCACTAACCTACACAGTGTAAATACAGAGGGAGATCTTCCACGATGCGCCGAGCCCTCTGCCCTGTCCACTAACCTACAGCAGTGTAAATACAGAGGGAGATCTTCCACGTAGGCCGAGCCCTCTGCCCTGTCCACTAACCTACAGCAGTGTAAATACAGAGGAGATCTTCCACGATGCGGCGAGCCCTCTGCCCTGTCCACTAACCTACAGCAGTGTAAATACAGAGGGAGATCTTCCACGATGTGGCCGAGCCTCTGCCCTGTCCACTAACCTACAGCAGTGTAAATACAGAGGGAGATCTTCCACGATGCGGCCGAGCCCTCTGCCCTGTCCACTAACCTACAGCAGTGTAAATACAGAGGGAGATCTTCCACGATGCGGCCGAGCCCTCTGCCCTGTCCACTAACCTACAGCAGTGTAAATACAGAGGGAGATCTTCACGGTAGCCGAGCCTCTGCCCTGTCCACTAACCTACAGCAGTGTAAATACAGAGGGAGATCTTCCACGGTAGGCCGAGCCCTCTGCCCTGTCCACTAACCTACAGCAGTGTAAATACAGAGGAGATCCCACGGTAGCGAGCCCTCTGCCCTGTCCACTAACCTACAGCAGTGTAATACAGAGGGAGATCTTCCACGATGCGGCCGACCCTCTGCCCTGTCCCACTAACCTACAGCAGTGTAAATACAGAGGGAGATCTTCCACGGTAGGCCGAGCCCTCTGCCCTGTCCACTAACCTACAGCAGTGTAAATACAGAGGGAGATCTTCCACGATGTGGCCGAGCCCTCTGCCCTGTCCACTAACCTACAGCAGTGTAAATACAGAGGGAGATCTTCCATGGTAGCCGAGCCCTCTGCCCTGTCCACTAACCTACAGCAGTGTAAATACAGAGGGAGATCTTCCACGATGCGGCCGAGCCCTCTGCCCTGTCCACTAACCTACAGCAGTGTAAATACAGAGGGAGATCTTCCACGGTAGCCGCAGCCCTCTGCCCTGTCCACTAACCTACAGCAGTGTAAATACAGAGGAGATCTTCCACGATGCGGCGAGCCCTCTGCCCTGTCCACTAACCTACAGCAGTGTAAATACAGAGGGAGATCTTCCACGATGCGGCCGAGCCCTCTGCCCTGCCACTAACCTACAGCAGTGTAAATACAGAGGGAGATCTTCCACGATGCGGCCGAGCCCTCTGCCCTGTCCACTAACCTACAGCAGTGTAAATACAGAGGGAGATCTTCCACGATGCGCCGAGCCCTCTGCCCTGTCCACTAACCTACAGCAGTGTAAATACAGAGGGAGATCTTCCACGATGCGGCCGAGCCCTCTGCCCTGTCCACTAACCTACAGCAGTGTAAATACAGAGGGAGATCTTCCACGGTAGCCGAGCCCTCTGCCCTGTCCACTAACCTACAGCAGTGTAAATACAGAGGAGATCTTCCACGATGGCCGAGCCTCTGCCCTGTCCACTAACTACAGCAGTGTAAATACAGAGGGAGATCTTCCACGGTAGAGCGCAGCCCTCTGCCCTGTCCACTAACCTACAGCAGTGTAAATACAGAGGGAGATCTTCCACGGTAGGCCGAGCCCTCTGCCCTGTCCACTAACCTACAGCAGTGTAAATACAGAGGGAGATCTTCCACGATGCGGACGCCCTCTGCCCTGTCCACTAACCTACAGCAGTGTAAATACAGAGGGAGATCTTCCACGGCGTAGGCCGCCCTCTGCCCTGTCCACTAACCTACAGCAGTGTAAATACAGAGGGGGATCTTCACGATGCGGCCGAGCCCTCTGCCCTGTCCACTAACCTACAGCAGTGTAAATACAGAGGGAGATCTTCCACGATGTGCCGAGCCTCTGCCCTGTCCAATAACCTACAGCAGTGAAATACAGAGGAGAATCTTCCACGATGCGGCCGAGCCCTCTGCCCTGTCCACTAACCTACAGCAGTGTAAATACAGAGGGAGATCTTCCACGGTAGGCGCAGCCCTCTGCCCTGTCCACTAACCTACAGCAGTGTAAATACAGAGGGAGATCTTCCTGGTAGGCCGAGCCCTCTGCCCTGTCCACTAACCTACAGCAGTTGTAAATACAGAGGAGATCTTCCACGATGCGGCCGAGCCCTCTGCCCTGTCCACTAACCTACAGCAGTGTAAATACAGAGGGAGATCTTCACGCGGTAGACCGAGCCCTCTGCCCTGTCCACTAACCTACAGCAGTGTAAATACAGAGGAGATCTTCCACGATCGCCGAGGCCGAGCCCTCTGCCCTGTCCACTAACCTACAGCAGTGTAAATGCAGAGGGAGATTTGGGGAGCAGGAGTCCACGTGGCCCCACCCCCATCAGCTACATTTCATGTTAAATCTTCACTGCCTCAATGAAGTGTGCCATGTCAGAACATCACAAGTGTAAAACCAAATTATCCATGGCTGTCCCCCAGAATATTGCCACAGCTTTACTGCCCTTCACAAATCCTAGCCTAATTAGACTATAGAGCTGGGAGGATCGATGGCTGCTCCAAAATGCTATTAAATACACCAGTTAAAGGAGAGGGTCTCTCAGGAGACATCTTTCTTTTCTTCATKTCTCCCTCTCTCTCTTGCTCTCTCTTCTGTACCTCCACCTCCACAATCCCTCCCCCCTTCAGAGAGAGAGAGAGAGAGCTCATCCAGAGTGATTAAGATACTGTAGGACAATCTTAAGAGAAGGAATATGGCTGCAGTGTAACTGTGTTGTGTTTATGTGCACCTCCCTCCTGCTGCCTGCCGTCGGTTCAGTATAGCAGGGAGGATATAACTGATGGTTTAATTGGCCGGATATAAAGCAGCTGTCGGCGTTTGCATACAGRGCTGTAAGTCTTCATTTAACAGCAGGGCATCTTTGCTGCTCCAGCCTCGGCTCCGGCTGCAGACGAAGGACACGGCAGCTTTATATGTATAATACACTTTTTCTTATTCTACCCCTCCACAAGACGGATGCATGATTAATATGGTGGTGGGGTGGGAGTGGGCTCTCACAACTCTCAGGGACCAGAGTGTTTCTCTCTCTGTCTTCTCCCCATTCAGCTCAGACCCTCTCCTCTCCATCACACTGTCTCCCACTATGATATGAGTCAATCAGAGCGAGTGCATGCAGAGCAGAGCAGAGTAGACATGCATACTTATAGGCAGCTAGGCTAAGCTCTGAGTGAATGAACTCTTACTATGCCACTCCATGGGTCAAACTTCTCTTCCTGGATTGCATAAACGCTAGGATCCAATCAATCGCAGATAGTGGATTTTTCAGGATACCACYTTGAGAAGTGTGAAGTGTTTGATTTGCACAGCAGCATGTCCTGGGTAGAGGGAGTTGACACTTGTAGAGATTGTCAGTCTGGTTGTGTGCTCTGGATGACTTTGATGAGTTGAACGCTACGGACTGGCGGTTTCTAAATCAAGCCTCCATCTCCCTCCATCCAGGACATGTTGCTATGCAGATCAAACACATTTCTGGAAAGTCACTATCTGCAATTGACTGAATCCTTGCCTGAGGCTTCCAATGGGCAGAGCCATGTTATGGACCAAAATCCTCTAATTGAAGCAGAAGTTTGTTGAAATAAAGCCTGATAACGGTGAAATGATATAATGTATATTAGAATTTCCTTTGGGTGGATATGATTGTTAAGGAGGATGTTAGATAGAAATGATCATTTTAAGGTTTTGGAAATACATGTGTCACAGGAGGCTGTTGAGGGGAGGACGGCTCATAACAGATGGAATGGAGTAAATGGAATGGTATCAAACACATGGAAAGTTTTATTAACATTCCATTATTCCGTTCCAGCCATTACTATGAGCCTGTCCTCCCCAATTAAGGTGCCACCAACCTCCTGTGGTGTGTGTTAATATACAGTTGAAGTCGGAAGTTACCAACACCTTAGCCAAATACGTTTAAACTCAGTTTTTCACAATTCCTGACATTTAATCCTAGTAAAAATTCCCTGTCTTAGGTCAGTTAGGATCACCACTTTATTTTAAGAATGTGAACATGATCAGGTAATATAATTCGTCTACCCCTGGCCTTAGTATTCTTTGTTTTCTTTATTATTTTAGTTAGGTCAGGGTGTCGATGGGGATTGTTTGTGTTTTGGTTTTGGGTGTTTATATGGTAAAGGGGGGTGTTGGGTGTAGTGTATGGGTTTGTGTTGAGTGCATGTGTCTAGCTGTGTCTATGTTGGTTTAGTTGTCTAGGAGAGTCTATGGTTGCTGTTGAGTTCCCAATTAGAGACAGCTGATTTCTGTTGTCTCTGATTGGGAGCCATATTTAGGGTAGCCATAGGCTTTCATTTGATTGTGGGTAATTGTCTATGTTATACGTTTGTAGCCTGTGTATGCCACTAGTTTGATTAGCTTCACGATCGTTTATTGTTTTGTTTAGTGTGTAAGTGTTTTGTTTCGTTTTGCCTTCGTCATCAATAAAAGAGATGGCGTATTTTCCAAATGCTGCGTTTTGGTCCGTCAATCCTCCACACGATCGTGACAGAATTACCCACCAATACAGGACAAGCGGATGTAAAGCGGCAACAGGACCACCTACACAGGATTCTTGGACATGGAGGAGATACTGGATGGTAAGGGGCCGTGGGCACAACGGGAGAATATCGCCTCCCTCGTGAAGAGCTGGAGGCAGCGAAAGCCGAGAGGAGGCGATATGAGGAGGCAGCACGGAAGCAAGGCTGGAGACCGTGAGTAATACCACAAAATTTCTTGGGGAGGGGCTCATGGGGAGTGTGGCGAGATCAGATGGGAGAACTGCGTCAACTTCCGTGCTACCCGTGAGGACTCTAAGAGGGAACCTGAGCCAGTCGGCTGATATTGGAGGTGAGCAATGGGAATGATGCAGAGACTGTTAAGGATTTATTGGGGAGGTTGGAAGAGAGTGAAATGAGGGAGCTGCTGTGTTGGTGCGTGAGGCACAAGATCACCCGACAGAGCGTGTGCGGGATGTGGGTTACCTGAGTCAGCTCTCCATGCTCGTCCTGATGTGCGTGCTAACCGTCTGGGAATGACAGTCCCACGAACCAGGCCTCCTGTACGCCTCCCTAGTCCTGCACTCCCTATATTAGCCCCATGTACTAACTCTCCTGTGACAGTCCCAGCCCAGTACAACCAGTGCCTCCTCACGCACTAGCCTATGGTGCGTGTCTCCAGCCCTTTACCACCAGTGCCTAAACTACGCACCAAGCCTCCTGTGTGTACCCAGAGTCCTGTGCGTCCTGTTGCTGCCCCGCACTAGCCCTGAGATGCGTGTCCCAGCCCGGTACACCAGTTCCGACACCACCAGGCCTACAGTGCGCCTCAGCCGGCCAGAGTCTGCCGTCTGCACAGCGATGCCTGAACTGGCCGTCTACCCAGCGCCATCTGAGCCATCCGTCTACCCAGCGCATCTGAGCCATCCGTCTACCCAGCGCCATCTGAGCCACCCCTCGACTCCGTCTACCCAGCGCCATCTGAGCCATCCGTCTACCCAGCGCCATCTGAGCCATCCGTCTACCCAGCGCCATCTGAGCCATCCGTCTACCCAGCGCCATCTGAGCCGCCCGTCTGTCCCGAGCCGTCAGGCCGTTCGTCAGTCAGGAGCCGCTAGAGCCGTTCGTCACCAGCAGGAGCGCAGAGCGCCACCAGACAGTCCGCCAGAGCGCAACCAGACAGGATCCGCCAGAGCCGCCAACCACAGCAGGCTGCCAGACCGCAACAGACAGGATCTGCCAGAGCCGCCAACCAGACAGGATCTGCCAGAGCGCAACCAGAAGGACATGCCAGATCGTCAGCCAGCCATGAGCGCCAGATCGTCAGCCAGCATGAGCAGCCAGATCGTCAGCCAGCCATGAGCAGCCAGATCCGTCAGCCAGCCATGAGCAGCCAGATCCTCAGCCAGCCATGAGCAGCCAGATCCGTCAGCCAGAATGAGCAGCCAGATCGTCAGCCAGGCATGAGCAGCCAGATCCGTCAGCCGACCATGAGCAGCCAGATCCGTCAGCCCTGGAGCAGCCAGATCGTCAGCCAGCCATGAGCAGCCAGATCCGTCAGCCAGCCATGAGCAGCCAGATCCGTCAGCCAGCCATGAGCAGCAGATCCGTCAGCAGCCATGAGCAGCAGATCCGTCGCCAGCCATGAAGCCCAGATCGTCAGTACATGAGCAGCCAGATCCGTCAGCTAGCCATGAGCAGCCAGATCCTTCAGCTAGCCATGAGCAGCCAGATCCGTCAGTAGCCATGAGCAGCCAGATCCGTCAGCCAGCATGAGCAGCCAGATCGTCGCAGCCAGAGCAGCCATCGTAGCAGCATGAGCAGCCAGATCCGCGCCGCATGAGCAGCCATGGTCAGCCAGCCATGGGCCGTTCCTCAGTCCGGAGCTGCCCCTTATCCTGGTGCTGCCCTATCCTGGTGCTCTCCTTTATCCTGGTACTGCCCCTTAGTCCGGAGCTGCCCCTTAGTCCGGAGCTGCCCTTAGTGGCAGGGCTCCCTTAGTCGAGCTGCCCTTGTCGGAACTGCCCCTTAATCGTGGGGTTAATGTGGAGGGGGTCATTTGGAGGAAGCTACGGAGGCGGTTAGTGACTGTGGTGGGGTGGGGACCACGACCAGTGCCGGAGCCGCCACCGGGGAAGGAAGCCACCAGACCCTCCCTAGACTGTGTGCTGGTGCGCTCGGAGTTCGCACCTTAAGGGGGGGGTTATGTCACGCCCTGGCCTTAGTATTCTTTGTTTTCTTTATTATTTTAGTTAGGTCAGGGTGTGATGGGGTTTGTGTTTTGTCGGTTTGGGTGATTATATGGTAAAGGGGTGTTGGGTGTAGTGTATGGGTTTGTGTTGAGTGCATGTTCTAGCTGTGTCTATGTTGGTTTAGTTGTTAGGAGAGTCTATGGTTGCCTGAATGAGTTCCAATTAGAGACAGCTGATTTCTGTTGTCTCTGATTGGGAGCCATATTTAGGGTAGCCATAGGCTTTCATTTGATTGTGGGTAATTGTCTATGTTATACGTTTGTAGCCTGTGTATGCACTACGTTTGATTAGCTTCACGATCGTTTATTGTTTTGTTTAGTGTGTAAGTGTTTTTGTTTCGTTTTGCCTTCGTCATCAATAAAGAGATGGCGTATTTTCCAAATGCTGCGTTTTGGTCCGTCAATCCTCCACACGATCTGGACAATAATAGTAGATAGAATTATATATTTCAGCTTTTAATTTTTCATCACATTCCCAGTGGGTCAGAAGTTTACATACACTCAATTAGTATTTGGTAGCCTTGCCTTTAAATTGTTTAACTTGGGTCAAACCTTCCAAAAGCTTCCCACAATAAGTTGGGTGAATTTTGGCCCATTCTCCTAACAGAGCTGGTGTAACTGAGTCAGGTTTGCAGGCCTCCTTGCTCGCACACGCTTTTCCGTTCTCCACACATTTTCTATAGGATTGAGGTCAGGGCTTTGTGATGGCCACTCCAATACCTTGACTTTGTTGTCCTTAAGCCATTTTGCCACAACTTTGGAAGTATGCTTGGGGTCATTGTCCAATTGGAAGACCCATTTGCAACCAAGCTTTAACTTCCTGACTGATGTCTTGAGATGTTGCTTTAATATTCAACATAATTTTCCTTCCTCATGACGCCATCTATTTTGTGAAGTGCAGCGTCCCTCTGCAGCAAAGCATCCCCACAACATGATACTGCCACCTCCATGCTTCACGGTTGGGATGGTGTTCTTCGGCTTGCAAGCGTCCCTTTTTTCCTCCAAACATAACGGTCATTATGGCCAAACACTTCTATTTTTTTTCATCAGACCAGAGGACATTTCTCAAAAAGTACGATCTTGCAGTAGAAAGTCTGGCTTTTTTATGGCGGTTTTGGAGCAGTGGCTTCTTCCTTGCTGAGCGGCCTTTCAGGTTATGTCGATATAGGACTCGTTTTACTGTGGAAATAGATACTTTTGTACTGTTTTCTCCAGCATCTTCACAAGGTCCTTTGCTGTTGTTCTGGGATTGATTTGCACTTTTCACACCAAGTACGTTCATCTCTAGGAGACAGAATGTGTCTCCTTCCTGAGCGGTATGATGGCTGCGTGGTCCATGGTGTTTATACTTGCATACTATTGTTTGTACAGATGAACGTAGTACCTTCAGGCTATGGAAATTGCTACCAAGGATGAAGCAGACTTGTGGAGGTCTACATTTTTTTTCTGAGGTCTTGGCTGATTTCTTTTGCTTTTCCCATAATGTCAAGCAAAGAGGCACTGAGTTTGAAGGTAGGTCTTGAAATACATCCACAGGTACACCTCAATTGACTCAAATTATGTCAATTAGCTATCAGAAGCTTCTAAAGCCATGACATAATTTTCTGGAATTTTCCAAGATGTTTAAAGGCACAGTCAACTTAGTGTATGTAAACTTCCGACCCACTAGAATTGTGATTCAGTGAATTATAAGTGAAATAATCTGTCTGTAAACAATTGTTGGAAAAATGACTTGTGTCATGCACAAAGTAGATGTCGTAACCGATTTGCCAAAACTATAGTTTGTTAACAAGACATTTGTGGAGTGGTTGAAAAACGAGTTTTAATGACTCCAACCTAAGTGTATGTAAACTTCAGACTTCAACTGTAGCTCTACTATATGAGTGTGTATGCATATTTAAAATGGGCAACTGTTAAGATCCCAAAATCATTTCACGCAGGATTGATTCCTCCGTTTCATCACAGCTGTACGTGTCCTTCCGCTCAACTCAAATGGATGAACAATTAGACCTTGTCATGAAACAAAGCCTCTCTTAGTGGACTGTCCGTTAGGGGGTGCATCCAAAAGGGCACCCTATTGCCTATAAAGTCCATTACTTTGGACCAGAGCTCTATGGGGTGCACTTTTATAGGGAACAGTGTGCCATTTCAAGCCCAGCTGGGAGTAACCATACCGTAATAAAAGCTTTTTTCTTTCTTTACATGAATTATTCTAAGAGACCAATACT
Organism: Salvelinus sp. IW2-2015; assembly: GCF_002910315.2. NCBI lineage: Eukaryota > Metazoa > Chordata > Actinopteri > Salmoniformes > Salmonidae > Salvelinus > Salvelinus sp. IW2-2015. The sequence continues at coordinate 75,001,021 of NC_036860.1, forward strand.
CTGTGGGAGATACGGCCTYTGTTATCCTCCATGCTGAATTAGATTGATTTGTGTCTACGTGAAGTCTCAAAGCAAAGCTATTGAGACATGTCCTTTGTGTTTTGAGTTCA
>NC_036860.1:75006877-75008525 GCF_002910315.2 Salvelinus sp. IW2-2015
TCTCTAGGCCATTTAACTGGATCATTTATCTGGGCATCTCTAGGCATTACTGGATCATTTATTCTGGATCTTAGGCCTACTGATTTACTGGGACCTAGCTCATGTGGATATTTCCAGGCATCTCTAGGCATTACTGGATTATTTATATGGCATCTCTAGGTCCATTACTGGATCATTTATCCGGCTTCGCGATACGGTATCTTCCGCTTAGGTCATTACTGTCATATTCAGATCCTAGGTCATTCTATTTATCCAGGCATCCTCTAGGCATTACTTGGATCATTTATCTGGGGCATCTCTAGGCCATGTACTGGATCATTTATCATGGGCATCTCTAGCGTCTATTACTGGATCATTTATCCGGGGCCATCTCTAGGCCATTATGAATCAATTTTCTGCGGCATCTCTAGGCCATTACTGGTCATTTTATCCAGGCATTCTCTAGGCCATTACTGGATCATTTATCATGGCAGTCTCTAGCCATTACTGGATCATTTATCTGGCATCTCCGTAGGCCATTATGGATCATTTATCTGGCATCTCATAGGCTCATTACTGGTCATTTATCTGGGCATCTCTAGGCCATTACTGGATCATTTATCCAGCTTAACACTGAACCTGAACATCACTAGAATGTTGACCATTAATAGCCTGCGTCTCAGCTACTGTAGCTACATTTCACATTGCTCTTAGTGATAGTACTCTGGTGGAAAGGTGGCATCCTATGAACTCTGGTTTTTACAAGTGTTTTCAGAGAGCACTGCTTGACTATTCATTGAGAAYAACAGTACGTCCTTTATTCTAAATCCAACAGCATCTCAGGTTGTGAAAAAATACGTTTAGTATGATCATATTCCAAATGATCTGTATTAGGTTTTTCTTACATTGCCTAGTCAATGGGAATAGCCCTCACAGTATTATGTACACGAAGACTACATCTAACCAGTCATAGTAGAGTAGTCCATGACAAGCCAGAAGACATTCAATGCTGTTAGGATGTCAGAATTTTTCTATCAGTATACTGTCATCCTGGATCTTCACCTTTATGGATATTTATGGGCCTCCACAGATACCCCCCCTCCCCTCCCCTCCGCTCTCCTCACCCAGTTTCTGCATGCAGGAGTGGAGCCTGGTCTCCAGCAGCAGGACCCTGTGTCTCAGCTCCTCGTAGTCGTAGGCTCCCATCTCCTCCTGGATGGCCATGAGCACCAGCGACAGGTTCCTCACCTCCTCCCTCACCCGGCTGATTTGACGGGCATCCGTCTTGTACTGCTCCAACACCGGCAGCAGGGGGAGCAGCTGGGTCACCTTGTTCTTCAACTCCTGCGGGTTGGATGGAGAGAGGGAGAGAGGGGTGACAAAGAGGAAAATTAGATTAGAAAAACAGTAGGAAGAGGAGTGAGAGAGAGGAGCCACACACATAGCAAACAGAAGGGCAGATGTGTGTGTGCTGGTACTGACTGCATTCCAATGTCAGAACTAGTTACCGTTCTCATGACGAATCCCCAAATGTGTTTTCATYCACASTGTTGATCCTGGACTCTATTGTTTCATTCTCCAATGCATTCTTCCTCATCCGGGGACCTAGGCCATCTATCCTAGCCTCAGCTCCACATCTATGACTGATCTGCTGTCAGGGAGGTGGTGG
>NC_036860.1:75009785-75011221 GCF_002910315.2 Salvelinus sp. IW2-2015
GATTGATTTTCAGTACAGATGAATGGACACATGCACGCGTTACCTGTAAGCTCTTGGGGTTGAGGCTTCGGGGGTTGTCTGAGGCAGTCTTCAGCTTGACGTCTACAGCCTTCATCAGGCTCTCTGTGTTCCTCACATACTGAAGGTCCCTGTTGGTCCGCAGGTCCAGCAACTCCATGGACTGGGTGATGTTCTGGACCTGTCAGTCAAACACACACATGCTGTTAGACGCACAGACAGACAGACAGACAGATAGATACAGAAGCCCRGTTTATACCTGGTTCTAACTTGAGTCCCTTGTCCTGATCTTGTCCACATTCCCGATTGTGCCCACATGTTTTGACAGGTGTAGACACTCAAAAGACACAGATCATCCTGCCCAACTCCAGAGGTAGTCAGACGCACATTGTGTCTGGATATCTTACTAGCGTAGACCGATCTGTACAAAGAAACCATTTAAATCATCATTATTCCTCCCTAAAATCATTGAGAGGTGGCACCATTGACTGACTACATCAATATGTGTCTTACAATAAATAAATGTTATTTTGAAGGAATAGCTGTGGAATCATTTGCATAAATGAAGGGACCAGGAACTCTTGTGACAATGCAGACGGATAACAGACACATTATAATATCATATGTAGACACATTTCTGGACATGTGGGCACAATCAGTATGTGGACAAGATCAGGACGGACCCATGTTAGCACCATGTATAAACGGGACTAGAGTCAGACCCACACGGAATCAGACGCACAGACTCACAGACAGACACGCAGTCAGACACACAGACTCACAGACAGACACGCAGTCAGACACACAGACTCACAGACAGACACGCAGTCAGACACACACAAAATGACATGTTTATTCAGTGGCCTGTGTTTTCCGTTTTATTGAAATGAGTGTGCTGTGCCGTACTCCCAACAGCACTTTGCCTTCACTTCCTCTTATCAGAAGTTAGCGGTGTCTTCCTCCTCTCACCACCAGCTGTCCAGCCCACCCACTGGGACATCCTCCCACTGGAACCACCCACTCACTATACACTCTGCTACTGATCTATTCCACCCACACACTACACCCACTCTCCCACACACATACTGGCCAGGGTTCAACTGGCCAAACCTTATGTAACTAATTAACAGAATGAAATATTCATTTGTGTATTAATGTATGTACATTCATTATTATGGAGTTTGTAGTTCATTCAATTTGTGTATTAAAGTATGTACTGTACATGAATTACACTATATATACAAAAGTATGATTCGTGGATTTGGTTATTTCAGCCACACCTGAGCACAGAGCCATGCAATCTCCARAGACAAACATTGGCAGTGGAATTGCCTTACTGAAGAGCTCAGTGACTTTCAACATGGCACCGTCATAGAATGCCATCTTTCCAACAAGCCAGTTCGTCAAATTTCTGTCCT
>NC_036860.1:75011246-75023769 GCF_002910315.2 Salvelinus sp. IW2-2015
TTAACATTTAAACAGACTAACATTTAAACAGACCAGACAGACAGGACTAATCATTTAAACAGTACTAATCATTTTAAACAGACAGGAACAGACAGACTAAAACATTTAAACATACTAACCATTTAAATCAGAACAGGACAATGAACAGACTAACATTGTAAAACAGAACTAACATTAAAACAGACAGACAGACAGACTTAACATTTAAAAGTATACTAACATTTACAGACAGACAGACAGAAACATGAAAAACTAACATTTTTAAACAGACAGACAGACAGAACTAACATTGTAACAGGATAACATTTAAACAGACAGACAGGACAGACTGAACATTTAAACAGGACACTTAGAACAGACAGACTAACGAATTATAACATTTAAACGACTAAACATTTAAACAGACAGACAGGCAGACTAACATTTAAAATGACTACAGTTTATAAGACAGACAGACACAGACAGACAAACATTGAAACGAACATTTAAAACAGACTTAACAGTACTAACATTAAACAGACTACTAACAGACAGACAAGACGATACACATTTATAAAGCAGTACTAACATTTAAGACAGAACAGGACAGACTTACATTTAAACAGATGAACATTTTAAATCAGACGAAGACAGTATCTAACATTTAAACAGTATACTAACATTTAAAGCAGACAAGACAGACAGACTAACATTAAACAGACGTAACATTTAAACAGCAGACAGACAGACAGGAACTTATACATTTAAATAATGACATGACTCATTAATACAGACAGACAGGACAGGACTAACATTTAAACAGACTGACCATTTAAAAAGAACAGACAGACGGACTTACATTTTAAACTGATTACATTAAAGAAGGGTAAATTTAAACAGACAGGGTTTTTCGATACTAACAATTTAAACAGACTGAACATTTAAACAGCGACAGGGCACGGACTTAACATTTAAACAGGACTAGCATTAAGACAACAGTTAAAACATGGATCTAACTATTTAATAACAGACAGACAACTAACTAGACAGTTACTAACATCTTAACAAAGACAGTAGAACTAAACCATTTAACAACAGAACAGACGAGACGTAGACTTTAACAGCTAACTATGTTAAAGATATCATGACAGTGACTAACATGTTAAGAACAGGGATCAAATAGACAGATCAACAGAACGATTAAACAGGACTAAGCTGATTAAACAGACAGACAGACAGGACTAACATTTAAAAGCGACTAACATTTAAACAGGACAGAAGGAGCAGTACTAACATTTAACAGACTGAACAGTTTAAAACAGACGGACAAGACGTAACAGCAGTATTAAAGGACACAACCAGACTAACATTTAAACAGGAACTAGATACAGTGTAACAGAGCAGATACATAAGATAACATTTAAACGACTAAACATTTAAACAGACAGACAGACAGTTCTAACATTTAAAACAGACTAACATTTTACAAGCACAGACAGACTAACATGTAACGACAATATAAACAGGGACAGACATTTGATAACGACAGACTAACATTAAACAGTACTTAACATTTAAAACAAGACAGACAGACAGACTAAATATTTAAACAGACTAAACATATTAAACAGACAGGACAGACGCAGACTAACATAAACAGACTTAACATGATTAAACAAAGCTAACATTTTAACAGACTAACATTTAAACAGATTAACATTTAAACAGGACTAATCATTATAACAGACTTAACAATTTTAACAGACTAACATTTAAACAGACAGACATTTAACACAGTACTTAACATTTTAACAGACTAAGATTTAAACAGACAGACATTTGAACCAGACTAGAACATTTAAAACAGACAGACATTTAAAACAGCATTATCACCCTCCCTCGGTGTGATAAGGAAGAGATATGGAGCAGCATGACTCATTGTGCTGGACCGGCCAGACAGCAGAAGCAGATTGGACTAGAACATGTATCTAAACCAGCCAGGAGAAGGAAATATGAAACTAGCTAGCAGTCTGGTGGTTAGCGTATTAGCTAATGTTAGTGTTACCTCAAAGCCTCTCCTGGGATGTGAGCTAACCTGTCTGTCACACACTGCCAGGACACAGTGTGTCTACACACAGTCACACACACAACCGGAGGCTTCATAATACACACTACGATGACCAAAGATGTATTGTGAAAACACCTGCTCATTGAGATATCTCATTTCCTAAAATTTTCTTGATGGCATAATATGAATTTGGTCTACACCACTTTGCCTCTATAACAGCCTCCACTATTTCTGGGAAGCTTTCAATGGATGTTGGACATTTGATTGCAGGGACTTGCTTTCCATTCAAACCACAAAAAGCATTAGTGAGGTCGGGCACTGATGTTGGGCGATTTAGGCCTGGGCTCGCAGTCGGTATTCCATTATTCATCCATAGTGTGTTCGATGGGAAGGTTGTAGGTCAGGGCTCTGTGCAGTGCAGTCAAGTTCTTCTTCCACACCGATCTCGACCAACCATTTCTTTGATGGACCTCGCTTTATTGACGTGGGAATTTGTCATGCTGAAACAGGAAGGGTCTTCCCCAAAACGTTGCCACACAAGTTGAAGCATAAAATCGTCTAGATTCTAGATAGATGTCATTGTATTTTCTAGCAATTAAGATTTTCCCTTCACTGGAATTAAGGACCTAGCTGACATGAAAGCTACCTATGAAAAAAAAGCTCCAGATCTACTTATTCCTCCTCCACTGCAAACTTTACATTGGCGTAGCATTGGGCAGAGTAGCTTGTGCCTGGCAAATCCGCCATAAACCCAGAATGTGTCCAATCAGGCTAATCGAACTACCAGGTATGGTAGCGAAGCTCCACTCCAGACCAGAGAACAGCGATCTATAGGCCTTTGTGTGCATGTTTCTGCCGGGCCTATGGAAAACCCATTTTCATGAAGACCCACTCTGACGAACTAGTTCTTTCGTGCTTGCATGTTGCTCCCGAGAGGGCAGTTTGGAACTTCGTGTGTCTGGTTTTAATTATATTTTATTGTTTTTTCTTTTTGTTTTTTTATTTTTGATTGGTAGTGAGTTTTATGCATCCTAAGCACATGGCTGATTTATATGCTCCATTAGACGTTTCCACTTCTACAATAACAGCACTTTATATTTTATCACATTAATTTAAGCGCAGTATGAGTTGATCTGTAGTAACACTGATTTCTCTATTTACAGCAAGCGTATCCTTGTGGGAATAGTTTACAGCGGGTTTTTTATTCAGTGGAATGAGACAAATTATTTAAACTTTGTAGGGTGATTATTACAAGTGATCAGTTGATGGTTTGAGTGACCAGATGTTGTATATATTAAGCCAGGACACCAGTGGTTAACCCCCCTACTCTTACGATAAGTGCCTATTTTGGGATCTTAATGAACCTAAAGAAGAAGTTCCAGAAAACAAACCATTTTAACGAATACCCAATACCAGAATCATCTCTCTATTTACTCTCCTAACCTACCGATATAAAAGATAAGTATGTTAATATGAGAGAGAATAATATTTCAAGTAAAAAGAGAAATAAATTAAAAATTTAAATGGGACGTTAAAAGAATGAGTATTATCGACTCTCTTAGGAATATCATTTAAAAGATCCATGAGGCACTTATCGATAAGAAGTGTGGGGATGTACCCTTGTTGGGTGTGTCCTGGCATAAGGAATTCCCAAGTCTGGTCCTCAAACCATCACTGTCACTGTCACTTAATAATCCCCAGTTTATAATTGTCTCATTCACCCCCTGTAACTATTCCCCAGGTCGTTGCTGTAAATGAGAATGTGTTCTCAGTCAACTTACCTGGTAAAATAATGGATAAATAAAAGTGCTGTTATTGTGAAGTGGAAACGTCTAGGAYCATAAAATCGCCTGTGCTTGGTTGCAACACTCACTACCGAGTTCCAAACTGCCTCTGGGAGCAACATCAGCACAAGAACTGTTCGTCAGGGGGCTTCATGAAATGGGTTTCCATGGCCGAGCAGCTGCACACAAGCCTAAGATCACCTGTTCTCTGGAGTGATGCTTCACCATCTGGTAGTCCGATGGACAAATCTGGGTTTGGCGGATGCCAGGCGAAAGCTACCTGCCCCAATGCATACCGCCAACTGTAAAGTTTGGTGGAGGAGGAATAGTGATCTGGAGCTTTTTTTTCATGGTAGCATTTCATGGTAGCTAGGCCCCTTAATTCCAGTGAAGGGAAATCTTAATGCTAGAACATACAATGACATTCTAGAATCTAGACGATTTTATGCTTCCAACTTTGTGGCAACAGTTTGGGGAAGACCCTTTCCTGTTTCAGCATGACAATTCCCCCGTGCATAAAGCGAGGTCCATAAAGAAATGGTTTGTCGAGATCGGTGTGGAAGAACTTGACTGCACTGCACAGAGCCCTGACCTCAACCCCCTCGAACACCTTTGGGATGAAATGGAATACCGACTGCGAGCCAGGCCTAATCGCCCAACATCAGTGCCCGACCTCACTAATGCTTTTGTGGTTGAATGGAAGCAAGTCCCTGCAACAATGTCCAACATCCATTGAAAGCCTTCCCAGAATAGTGGAGGCTGTTATAGCAGCAAAGGGGAGACCAAATCCATATTAATGCCCATGATTTTGGAATGAGATATTCAATGAGCAGGTGTTCACATACTTTTGGTCATGTAGTGTGTATTATGAAGCCTCCGGTTGTGTGTGACTGTGTGTAGACACACTGTGTCCTGGCAGGTGTGACAGACAGGTAGCTCCATCCCCAGAGAGGCTTTGAGGTAACACTAACATTAGCTAACGCTAACCACAGACTGCTAGCTAGTTCCATATTCCTTCTCCTGGCTGGTTTAGATACATGTTCTAGTCCAATRTGCTTCTGCTGTCTGGCGGTCCAGCACAATGAGTCATGCTGCTCCATATCTCTTCCTTATCACACCGAGGGAGGTGATAAATGCTGTTTAAATGTCTGTCTGTTTAAATGTCTGTCTGGTTCAATGTCTGTCTGTTTAAATCTTAGTCTGTTAAAATGTTAGTCTGTTTAAATGTCTGTCTGTTTAAATGTTAGTCTGTTAAAATGTTAGTCTGTTAATATGTTAGTCTGTTTAAATGTTAGTCTGTTTAAAATGTTAGTCGGTTAAAAATGTAGTCGGTTAATATGTTAGTCTGTTTAAATGTAGTCTGTCTGTCTGTCTGTTAAATGTTAGTCTGTTTAAATATATAGTCTGTCTGTCTGTCTGTTTAAATGTTAGTCTGTTTAATGTTAGTCTAGCTCTGTTTAATATAAAGTCTCGTTTATGTTACGTCTTGTCGGTCTGTTTAAATGTTAGTCTGTTTAAATGTTTAGTCTGTCTGTCTGTCTGTTTTAAATGTTAGTCTGTTTAATGTTAGTCGCGTCTGTCTGTCTGTGTTTAAATGTTAGTCTGTTTAAATAGTTAGTCTGGTCTGTCTGTCTGTTAAATGTTATGTCTGTTTAAATGTTTGTACTGGTCTGGTTTAATGTTAGTCTGTTTAAATGTTAGTTCTGTCTGTCTGTGTCTGTTTTAAATGTTAGTCTGTCTGTCTGTCTGTTTAAATGTTCAGTCTTTTAAATGTTAGTTCTGTCTGTCTGTTTAAATGTTAGTCTGTTTAAAATGTTAGTCGTCTGTCTGTCTGTTTAATGTTAGTCTGTTTAAATGTTAGTCTGTCTGTCTGTCTGTTTTAAATGTTAGTCTGTCTGTCTGTCTGTTTAAGATGTTAGTCTGTTAAAAATGTTTAGTCTGTCTGTCTGTCTGTTTAAATGTAGTCTGTTTAAATGTTAGTCTATCTGTTCTGTCTGTTTAAATGTTAGTCCGTCTGTCGTGTTTAAATGTCAGTCTGTTTAAATGTTAGTCCGTCTGTCTGTTTTTAAATGTCATTCTGTTTAAATGGTAGTCCGTTCTGTCTGTCTGTTTTAAAATGTCAGGTCTGTTTAAATGTAGTCTGTCATGTTAGTCTGTCTGTTATAAATGTTAGTCTGTTATAAGATGTTAGCGTCTGTCTGTCTGTCTGTTTAAATGTTATCTGTTTAAATGTTACGTCTGTCTGTCTGTTTAAATGTTAGTCTTGTTTAAATGTTAGTCTGTTCTGTCTGTTTAAATGTTAGTCTGTTTAAATGTTTAGTCTGTCTGTCTGTCTGTTTAAAGTTAGTCTGTTTAATGTTAGTCTGTCTGTCTGTCTTAAATGTTAGTCTGTTAAATGTTAGTCTGTCTGTCTGCTCTGTTTAAATGTTAGTCTGTTTAAATGTTAGTCTGTCTGTCTGTCTGTCTGTTTAAATGTTAGTCTGTTTAAATGTTAGTCTGTCTGTCTGTCTGTTTTAAATGTTAGTCTGTTTTTAAATGTTAGTCTGGTCTGTCTGTCTGTTTAAATGTTATCTGCTGCTGTCTGTTTAAAGTTAGTTGTTTAAATGTTAGTCTGTCTGTCTGTCTGTTTAAATGTTAGTCTGTTTAAATGTTAGTCTGTCTGTCTGTCTGTTTAAATGTTAGTCTGTTTAAATGTTAGTCTGTCTGTCTGTCTGTTAATGTTAGTCTGTTTAAATGTTTAGCGCGTCTGTCTTAAATGTTAGTCTGTTTAAACTGTTAGTCTGTCTGTCTGTCTGTTTAAATGTTAGTCTGTTTAAATGTTAGTCTGTCTGTCTGTCTTTAATAGTCTGTTTAAATGTAGTCTGTTTAAATTTAGTCTGTCGTCTGTCTGTTTAAATGTTAGTCTGTCCGTCTGTCTGTTTTAAATGTTAGTCTGTCCGTCTGTCTGTTTAAATGTTAGTCTCGTCCGTCTGTCTGTTTAAATGTTAGTCTGTCCGTCTATCTGTTTAAATGTCTGTCCGTCCGTCTGTCCGTCTGTCCGTCTGTCCGTCTGTCCGTCTGTCCGTCTGTCTGTCACCGAGACTCGGGCCTAAGGCTCGCAATAATTGACAGTTAATAACATAAACGTGTTTAGCATCTCCAGGCCTCCACGCATACAAGCTGCATACAAGCCGCTGATGCGAGCCTTTGGAACATAAAAGTCTAATAATACAACTAATCTACACCATCACAATAAATCCATTATTATTTTAGGCAGGGCTAAAGAAACACTATGATATGAAGAAAATGTATTTCAGAAGAACTGAAAATGAGTTGGCCTACTGTATGCTATCTTGCTGTGCGTCCATGACATAGACTTTAGCCATGACATGACTGTAGGCTAGTTCATTTAGCAGACAAGATATGCTTACAGTTGAAGTCGAAGTTTACACCTTAGCCAAACACAATTTAAACTCAGGTTTCACAATTCCTGACATTTTAATCCTAGTAAAAATTCCCTGTCTTTAGTCAGTTAGGATCTCCACTTTATTTTTAAGATGTGAAATGTCAGAATAATAGTAGAGAGATGATATATTTCAGCTTTTATTTCTTTCATCACATTCCCAGTGGGTCAGAAGTTTACATACACTCAATTAGTATTTGTTAGCATTCCTTTAAATTGTTTAACTTGGGTCAAACATTTCGGTGTAGCCTTCCACAAGCTTCCCACAATAAGTTGGGTGAATTTTGGCCCATTTCTCCTGACAGAGCTGGTGTAACTGAGTCAGGTTTGTAGCCTCCTTGCTCGCACACGCTTTTCAGTTCTGCCCACACATTTTCTATAGGATTGAGATCAGGGCTTTGTGATGGCCACTCCAATACCTTGACTTTGTTGTCCTTAAGCCATTTTGCCACAACTTTGGAAGTATGCTTGGGGTCATTGTCCATTTGGAAGACTCATTTGCGACCAAGCTTTAACTTCCTGACTGATGTCTTGAGATGTTGCTTCAATATATCCACATAATGTTCCTTCGTCATGATGCCATCTATTTTGTGAAGTGCACCAGTCCCTCCTGCAGCAAAGCACCCCCACAACATGATGCTGCCACCCCCATGCTTCACAATTGGAATGGTATTCTTCAGCTTGCAAGCCTCCCTTTTTTTCCTCCAAACATAACGATGGTCATTATAGCCAAACACTTCTATTTTTGTTTCATCAGACCAGAGGACYTTTCTCCAAAAAGTACGATCTTTGTTCCCATGTGCAGTTGCAAACCGTAGACTGGCTTTTTTATGGCGGTTTTGGAGCAGTGGCTTCTTCCTTGCTGTGCAGCCTTTCATGTTACGTCAATATAGGACTCGTTTTACTGTGGATATAGATACTTTTGTACGTGTTTCCTCCAGCATCTTCACAAGGGTCTTTGCTGTTGTTCTGGGATTGATTTGCACTTTTCGCACCAAAGTACGTTAATCTCTAGGAGACAGAATGCGTCTCCTTCCTGAGCGGTATGACGGCTGTGTGGTCCCATGGTGTTTATACTTGCGTACTATTGTTTGTATAGATGAACGTGGTACCTTCAGGCGTTTGTAAATTGCTCCCAAGGATGAAGCAGACTTGTGGAGGTCTACAATGTTTTTCTGAGGTCTTGGCTGATTTCTTTTGATTTTCCTTTGATGTCAAGCAAAGAGGCACAGAGTTTGAAGGTAGGCCTTTAAATATATCCAGAGGTACACCTCCAATTGACTCAAATAATGTCAATTAGCCTATCAGAAGCTTCTAAAGCCATGACATAATCTTCTGGAATTTTCCAAGATGTTTAAAGGCACAGTCAACTTAGTGTATGTAAACTTCTGACCCACTGGAATTGTGATACAGTGAATTATAAGTGAAGTAATCTGTCTGTAAACAATTGTTGGAAAAATTACTTGTGTCATGCACAAAGTAGATGTCCTAACCGACTTGCCAAAACTATAGTTCGTTAACAAGACATTTGTGGAGTGGTTGAAAAACGAGTTTAATGACTCCAACCTAAGTGTATGTAAAATTCCGACTTCAACTGTAAGTCCTATGTCAATATTTTATATTATATGATTTTATAGTATGAAGAATATAATTGAACTTAGCTGAATACACTAGAAAGGATATTTTTACCATCCAGTGGGCATATGAAGTGGCTATCTTGAGCGTAAAAATGCTAATTTGCTACAGTAGATTTATATGCTAGATTTAGAGTTACCGTCAACCCATCCCATCTACCGTCAACCCCTCCCATCTATCTCTAAAGACTTTCCAGTCCCATCCTTCAGCTACCCTCAACCCCTCCCATCTATCTCTAAAGACTATCCAGTCCCATCCTTCAGCTACCCTCAACCCCTCCCATCTANTCCTTCAGCTACCCTCAACCCCTCCCATCTATCTCTAAAGACTATCCAGTCCCATCCTTCAGCTACCCTCAACCCCTCCCATCTATCTCTAAAGAGTATCCAGTTTTGATTTACATTTTTTTTTACATTTTACATTTTTCAACTGTTCTGTCACAAGGATTTTTACTGTGGTCATGACTCATGACTGCCGGTGTGGCGGAAATATGGTCACCGCAACAGCCCTAACCATGACCATGGGTATGGAATTTGTACAACATTACAAATGATGCTAGATATTGTGGCATTTTATTGTGGTATTTTACAATCTCTGGATAGAATTGAACTTTGTACGGTACATTGTTAGCATATCCTTGGCCGTCTGAGGTGAGGATCAGGTCTAGCGCGTTTTAAAAGAGGATGTGATATTGGATGACAGAGTGGCTCCATTCAGCCCACCTCCTCCTCCTCCTCTGCTAGGCTCGATGGTATGCTGGGCGGGCGGCTCAGAGACAGAACCACTGACCCCAGGTGTCCTCATTAGTCTGGCCTTTATTAGATAGGAGCGGTAGTCCTTCACAGCTACTGTCTTACAAGTGCACACACACCATGCCCATACACACGTTTGTGCAGTCGTCAAAAACGTGTGTGTGTGTGTGTGTGTGTGTCAGTCAAAAACCTGAGTGGAGGAGACACACAGCGTGAGAGGAAGGGGAAAAGATGGCTATCAGTGTGAATGAGATCAGAGAATTCAGGTGTCTCATTGATCCACTGAGGCTTCCACAGCCCATTCAGCATCTCAATTTACCTCTCCTCTTCTCTCAGCACCCTATCAATGTCCACCTTCCTATCTCTCTCTCTCTCTCTCGCTCTCTCCCTCCCTCCGCCTCTCCCTCTATCTTTTTCCCACCAATGGACTRCCCTCACCAGCCCTAACTCAATACTGCCTCCTGCCAGGCTCCAGGCTACAGTGGTCTAGTATGTAGAGCTGGAGATGTGTATATGAGAAGTCTCAGCAAGCCAAATTATTAGCCACAATACAACCACTGAAACCTCTGTCTCTTTGAGGGAGGAGGGAAGGAGGTGGAGAGACGGAGGGATGGGGTTGGATATGGAGAAGAGCTGTTATTCCCCTGACACATTTCTCCTCCTACACACTGACTGACTGACTGACCGACGCGCTCTCAGCATCTATTTGTCGATCGATGCAACTGCAGAACAGCAGAGTCAACAACCACCCGTCCCTCTCTCCGTCCCTCTCTCCGTCCCTCTCTTTCTCTCTCTCTCTCACACCAGTGTGGCCTCTATCTGGCCGTGTTTCTGCTCCTGAATACATAATATCCTACCTAACCACTAGGCTCTCTTCTAGAGCTGAAAGGATCGGTTAGGTTGCACCTTGTGATTCACCTTGGCTTCTGATTTGCTGGGGTGGCTTAAACCTATCCAATCATTTCAGACTTACAGGAGAGTCTATGGAGTGTCTGTGTATGTTTGTGTATGTATGTTTGTGTATGTGTGTGTGTGTATGTGCATGTGTGTATGTTTGTGTATGTGTGTGGGGCGTAGAGAGTGGTTGGAGAATGCATTTGCATATTCAGTGCTCTGAGGCCACTGCCAAGCTATTCCAGCATCTCTCTACGTGTTTGAGGATATGTGTTTCCCACAGCTTTGTTAGAGGCAGGCACAAAAACAGATGTGTGTGAATGAGTGCACGCTCTCATGTTTTTTTATGCAGGCATTTTTTGCAGGCATTCTATTTCATATGACTGCTGTGTGCTGTGCTGTAGTGTATGAGGTGTAGAGAGATGATCTAGAGAGTGTATGAGTGTAGAGAGATGTGTAGAGAGTGTATGAGTGTGGAGAGATGGTGTAGAGAGTGTATGAGTGTAGAGAGATGGTGTAGAGAGTGTATGAGTGTGGAGAGATGGTGTAGAGAGTGTATGAGTGTAGAGAGATGGTGTAGAGATGTATGAGTGTAGAGAGATGATGTAGAGAGTGTATGAGTGTAGAGAGATGATGTAGAGAGTGTATGAGTGTAGAGATGGTGTGGAGTGTATGAGTGTGGAGAGATGATGTAGAGAGTGTATGAGTGTAGAGAGATGGTGTAGAGAGTGTATGAGTGTATAAGATGATGTAGAGAGTGTATGAGTGTGAGAGATGATGTAGAGAGTGTATGAGTGTAGAGAGATGGTGTAGAGAGTGTATGAGTGTATAGAGATGATCTAGAGAGTGTATGAGTGTATAGAATGGTGTAGAGAGTGTATGAGTGTAGAGAGCTGGTGTAGAGAGTGTATGTGTGGAGAGAGATGATGTAGAGAGTGTATGTGTGGAGAGAGATGATGTAGAGAGTGTATGAGTGTAGAGAGATGGTGTAGAGAGTGTATGAGTGTGGAGAGATGGTGTAGAGGAGTGTATGAGTGTAGAGAGATGATGTAGAGAGTGTATGAGTGTAGAGATGGTGTGGGTGTATGAGTGTGGAGAGATGGTGTAGAGAGTGTATGAGGTGTTAGAGAGATGTGTAGAGAGGTGTATGGAGTGTAGAGAGATGATGTAGAGAGTGTAGATGAGTGGAGAGGATGGTGTAGAGAGTGTATGAGTGTAGAGAGATGATGTAGAGAGTGTATGAGTGTAGAGAGATGGTGTAGAGAGTGTATGAGTGTAGAGAGATGATGTAGAGAGTGTGTGAGTGTAGAGAGAGGGTGTAGGAAGTTATGAGGTGTGGAGAGATGGTGTAGAGAGTGTATGAGTATAGTAGAGATGATGTAGAGAGAGTGTATGAGTTAGGAGAGATGAGTGTAGAGAGTGTATGTGTGAGAGAGCGTGGTGATGTAGAGATGTTGTATGAGTGGTATGAAGAATGGGTAGAAAGTTATGAGTGTGGAGAGATGGTGTAGAGAGTGTATGAGTGTAAGAGATGAGTGTAGAGAGTGTATGGTGGTAAGTGTATGAGTGTGGAGAGATGGTAGAATGAGTGTGGAGAGATGGTGTAGAGAGTGTATGAGTGTAGAGAGATGGTGTAGAGAGTGTATGGGTGTAGAGAGTGTATGAGTGTGGAGAGATGGTGTGTTTGACTGTTTATTTAAACTGACATTGTGTGTGAACAGTTGGAGTGCAGCTGCAGCAGTAGGCTGGCTGCTCCATTTACTGATCTGGTTCATATTCTTTTTCCTCACTGCTTTTTCTTGACTCCAGTTGGAACCACGATACAAGGCGAAGGCTCAATGAATCCAATCTTCATGGGTACCTTTTTTCTCAATCGTTTTGACTAACAAAGTATTCTGACACACACTGTTTGCATGCATGACTGATCAAACCTCAGCGGGATAGAGTGAGTGTGACTGTCATAGTGTGA